>NC_069505.1:522913175-523105675 GCF_027579735.1 Bombina bombina | reverse complement strand
ACAATTGATAGAGAGAGTGAGAGAGTGATAGACAGGGGAGCAATTAATAGAGAGAGTGAGCTACTAATAGACAAGGAGAGCAATTAATGGAGAGAGTGAGATACTGATAGAAAAGGGGAGCAATTGATAGAGAGAGTGAGATACTGATAGAAAAGGGGAGCAATTAATAGAGAGAGTGAGCTACTGATAGACAAGGGGAGCAAATGATAGAGAGAGTGAGATACTGATAGACAAGGGGAGCAATTAATAGAGAGAGTGAGCTACTGATAGACAAGGGGAGCAATTAATAGAGAGATTGATAGAGAGAGTGAGCTACTGATAGACAAGGGGAGCATTTAATAGGGAGAGTGAGATGCTGATAGACAAGGGGAGAAATTAATAGAGAGTGTGAGATACTGATAGACAAGGGGAGCAATCAATAGAGAGAGAGCTACGAATAGACAAGGGGAGCAATTGATAAAGAGAGTGAGCTACTGATAGACAAGGGGAGCAAATGATAGAGAGAGTGAGCTACTGATAGACAAGGGGAGCAATTTATAGACAGAGTGAGATACTGATAGACAAGGGGAGCAATTGATAGAGAGAGTGAGCTACTGATAGACAAGGGGAGCAATTTATAGATAGAGTGAGATACTGATAGACAAGGGGAGCAATTGATAGAGAGAGTGAGCTACTGATAGACAAGGGGAGCAATTGATAGAGAGAGTGAGCTACTGATAGACAAGGGGAGCAATTGATAGAGAGAGTGAGGTACTGATAGACAAGAGGAGAAATTTATAGATAGAGTGAGCTACTGATAGACAAGGGGAGCAATTTATAGATAGTGAGATACTGATAGACAATGGGAGTAATTTATAGACAGAGTGAGATACTGATAGAAAAGGGGAGCAATTTATAGAGAGTGAGATACTGATAGACAATGGGAGCAATTTATAGACAGAGTGAGATACTGATAGACAAGGGGAGCAATTGATAGAGAGAGTGAGCTACTGATAGAAAAGGGGAGCAATTGATAGAGTGAGATACTGATAGACAATGGGAGCAATTTATAGAGAGAGTGAGCTACTGATAGACAAGGGGAGCGATTTATAGATAGAGTGAGATACTAATAGACAAGGGGAACAATTGATAGAGAGAGTGAGCTACTGATAGACAAGGGGAGCGATTTATAGATAGAGTGAGATACTAATAGACAAGGGGAACAATTGATAGAGAGAGTGAGCTACTGATAGACAAGGGGAGCAATTTATAAATAGAGTGAGATACTGATAGACAAGGGGAGCAATTGATAGAGATAGTGAGCTACTGAAAGACAATGGGAGCAATTTATAGACAGAGTGAGCTACTGATAGACAAGGGGATCAATTTATAGAGAGAGTGAGCTACTCATAGACAAGGGGAGCAATTTATAGAGAGAGTGAGATACTAATAGACAAGGGGAGCAATTTATAGAGAGAGTGAGATACTGATAGACAAGGGGAGCAATTGATAGAGAGAGTGAGCTACTGATAGACAAGGGGAGCAATTTATAGAGAGAGTGAGATACTGATAGACAATGGGAGCAATTTATAGACAGAGTGAGATACTGATAGCCAAGGGGAGCAATTGATAGAGAGACTGAGCTACTGATAGACAAGGAGAGCAATTGATAGGGAGCGTGAGGTACTGATAGACAAGGGGAGCAATTAATAGATAGAGTGAGATACTGATAGACAAGGGGAGCAATTAATAGATAGAGTGAGATACTGATAGACAAGGGAACAAATGATAGAGTGAGCTAGACAAGGAGAGCAATTTATAGAGACAGTGAGAGAGTGATAGACAAGAAGAGCAATTGATAGAGAGAGTGAGATACTGATAGACAAGGGGAGCAATTGATAGAGAGAGTGAGAGAGTGATAGACAGGGGAGCAATTAATAGAGAGAGTGAGCTACTAATAGACAAGGAGAGCAATTAATAGAGAGAGTGAGCTACTGATAGACAAGGGGAGCAATTGATAGAGAGAGTGAGCTACTGATAGACAAGGGGAGCAATTGATAGAGAGAGTGAGATACTGATAGACAAGGGAAACAAATTATAGAGAGAGTAAGATACTAATAGACAAGGGGAGCAATTGATAGAGAGAGTGAGATACTGATAGAAAAGGGGAGCAATTGATAGAGAGAGTGAGCTACTGATAGACAAGGGGAGCAATTTATACAGAGAGTGAGATACTAATAGACAAGGGGAGCAATTTATAGTTAGAGTGAGCTACTGATAGACAAGGGGAGCAATTAATAGAGTGAGCAACTGATAGACAAGGAGAGCAATTTATAGAGACAGTGAGAGAGTGATAGACAAGAAGAGCAATTTATAGAGATAGTAAGATACTGATAGACAAGGGGAACAATTGATAGAGAGAGTGAGAGAGTGATAGACAGGGGAGCAATTAATAGAGAGAGTGAGCTACTAATAGACAAGGAGAGCAATTAATGTAGAGAGTGAGATACTGATAGAAAAGGGGAGCAATTGATAGAGAGAGTGAGATACTGATAGAAAAGGGGAGCAATTAATAGAGAGAGTGAGCTACTGATAGACAAGGGGAGCAAATGATAGAGAGAGTGAGATACTGATAGACAAGGGGAGCAATTAATAGAGAGAGTGAGCTACTGATAGACAAGGGGAGCAATTAATAGAGAGATTGATAGAGAGAGTGAGCTACTGATAGACAAGGGGAGCAATTAATAGAGAGAGTGAGCTACTGATAGACAAGGAGAGTAATTAATAGAGAGTGTGAGATACTGATAGACAAGGGGAGCAATCAATAGAGAGAGAGCTACGAATAGACAAGGGGAGCAATTGATAAAGAGAGTGAGCTACTGATAGACAGGGGAGCAATTGATAGAAAGAGTGAGCTACTGATAGACAAGAGGAGCAATTCATAGAGAGAGTGAGATACTGATAGACAAGGGGAGCAATTGACAAAGAGAGTGAGATACTGATAAACAAGGGGAGCAATTGATAGAGAGAGTGAGATACTGATAGAAAAGGGGAGCAATTGATAGAGAGAGTGAGCTACTGATAGACAAGGGGAGCAATTGATAGAGAGAGTGAGCTACTGATAGACAGGGGGAGCAATTGATAGAGAGAGTGAGATACTGATAGAAAAGGGGAGCAATTGATAAAGAGAGTGAGCTACTGATAGACAGGGGAGCAATTGATAGAGAGAGTGAGATACTGATAGACAAGGGGAGCAATTGATAAAGAGAGTGAGCTACTGATAGACAGGGGAGCAATTGATAGAGAGAGTGAGATACTGATAGACAAGAGGAGCGATTCATAGAGAGAGTGAGATACTGATAGACAAGGGGAACAATTTATAGATAGAGTGAGATACTAATAGACAAGGGGAGCAATTGATAGACAGTATGAGCTACTGATAAACAAGGAGAAAAATTGATAGAGAGACTGAGCTACTGATAGACAAGGGGAGCAATTTATAGAGAGAGTGAGGTACTGATAGACAAGGGGAGCAATTAATAGAGAGAGAGCTACGAATAGACAAGGGGAGCAATTGATAAAGAGAGTGAGCTACTAATAGACAGGAGGAGCAATTAATAGAGAGAGTGAGATACTAATAGACAAGGGGAGCAATTGATAGAGAGAGCGAGCTACTGATAGACAAGGGGAGTAATTAATAGAGAGTGTGAGATACTGATAGACAAGGGGAGCAATTAATGGAGAGAGAGCTATGAATAGACAAGGGGAGCAATTGATAAAGAGAGTGAGCTACTGATAGACACGGGAGCAATTGATAGAGAGAGTAAGATACTGATAGACAAGGAGAGCAATTGATAGAGAGAGTGAGATACTGATAGACACGTGAGCAATTGATAGAGAGAGTAAGATACTGATAGACAAGGAGAGCAATTGATAGAGAGAGTGAGATACTGATAGACAAGGGGAGCAATTAATAGAGAGAGTGAGCTACTGATAGATAAGGGGAGCAAATGATAGAGAGAGTGAGATACTGATAGACAAGGGGAGCAATTAATAGAGAGAGTGAGCTACTGATAGACAAGGGGAGCAATTAATAGAGAGATTGATAGAGAGAGTGAGCTACTGATAGACAAGGGGAGCATTTAATAGGGAGAGTGAGATGCTGATAGACAAGGGGAGAAATTAATAAAGAGAGAAAGCTACTGATAGATGAGGGGAACAATTTATAGAGTGAGTGAGCTACTGATAGACAAGGGGAGCAATTAATAGAGAGAGTGAGCTACTGATAGACAAGGGGAGCAATTAATAGAGAGAGTGAGCTACTGATAGACAAGGGGAGCAATTAATAGAGAGAGTGAGCTACTGATAGACAAGGAGAGTAATTAATAGAGAGTGTGAGATACTGATAGACAAGGGGAGCAATCAATAGAGAGAGAGCTACGAATAGACAAGGGGAGCAATTGATAAAGAGAGTGAGCTACTGATAGACAGGGGAGCAATTGATAGAAAGAGTGAGCTACTGATAGACAAGAGGAGCAATTCATAGAGAGAGTGAGATACTGATAGACAAGGGGAGCAATTGACAAAGAGAGTGAGATACTGATAAACAAGGGGAGCAATTGATAGAGAGAGTGAGATACTGATAGAAAAGGGGAGCAATTGATAGAGAGAGTGAGCTACTGATAGACAAGGGGAGCAATTGATAGAGAGAGTGAGCTACTGATAGACAGGGGGAGCAATTGATAGAGAGAGTGAGATACTGATAGAAAAGGGGAGCAATTGATAAAGAGAGTGAGCTACTGATAGACAGGGGAGCAATTGATAGAGAGAGTGAGATACTGATAGACAAGGGGAGCAATTGATAAAGAGAGTGAGCTACTGATAGACAAGAGGAGCAATTCATAGAGAGAGTGAGATACTGATAGACAAGGGGAGCAATTGACAAAGAGAGTGAGATACTGATAGACAAGGGTAGCAATTGATAGAGTGAGATACTGATAAACAAGGGCAGCAATTTATAGATAGAGTGAGCTACTGATAGACAAAGGGAGAAATTGATAGAGAGAGTGAGATACTAATAGACAAGGGGATCAATTGATAGAGTGAGCTACTGATAGACAAGGGGAGCAATTTATAGAGAGAGTGAGATACTGATAGACCAGGGGAGCAATTGATAGAGAGTGTGAGATACTGATAGACAACTGGAGTAATTGATAGAGTGAGATACTGATAGACAAGAGGAGCAATTGATAGAGAGAGTGAGCTACTGATAGACAAGGGGAACAATTTATAGATAGAGTGAGATACTAATAGACAAGGGGAACAATTTATAGATAGAGTGAGATACTAATAGACAAGGGGAGCAATTGATAGAGAGAGTGAGATACTGATAGACAAGGGGAGCAATTTATAGAGAGAGTGAGGTACTGATAGACAAGGGGAGCAATTAATAGAGAGAGAGCTACGAATAGAAAAGGGGAGCAATTGATAAAGAGAGTGAGCTACTAATAGACAGGAGGAGCAATTAATAGAGAGAGTGAGATACTAATAGACAAGGGGAGCAATTGATAGAGAGAGCGAGCTACTGATAGACAAGGGGAGTAATTAATAGAGAGTGTGAGATACTGATAGACAAGGGGAGCAATTAATGGAGAGAGAGCTATGAATAGACAAGGGGAGCAATTGATAAAGAGAGTGAGCTACTGATAGACACGGGAGCAATTGATAGAGAGAGTAAGATACTGATAGACAAGGAGAGCAATTGATAGAGAGAGTGAGATACTGATAGACACGTGAGCAATTGATAGAGAGAGTAAGATACTGATAGACAAGGAGAGCAATTGATAGAGAGAGTGAGATACTGATAGACAAGGGGAGCAATTGATAGAGAGAGTGAGATACTGATAGAGAAGGGGAGCAAATGATAGAGAGAGTGAGCTACTGATAGACAAGGGGAGCAATTAATAGAGAGTGAGCTACTGTTATACAAGGGGAGCAATTGATAGAGTGAGCTAGACAAGGAGAGCAATTTAAAGAGAGAGTGAGATACTGATAGACAAGGAGAGCAATTTATAGATAGAGTGAGATACTGATAGACAAGGAGAGCAATTTATAGATAGAGTGAGATACTGATAGACAAGGGGAGCAATTTATAGAGAGAGCTACTCATAGACAAGGGGAGCAATTTATAGTTAGAGTGAGATACTGATAGACAAGGGGAGCAATTTATAGAGAGAGCTACTCATAGACAAGGGGAGCAATTTATAGTTAGAGTGAGATACTGATAGACAAGGGGAGCAATTTATAGATAGAGTGAGATACTGATAGACAAGGGGAGCAATTGATAGAGAGTGAGCTACTGATAGACAAGGGGAGCAATTGATAGAGAGTGTGAGATACTGATAGACAGGGGAGCAATTGATAGAGAGTGTGAGATACTGATAGACAACTGGAGCAATTGATAGAGAGAGTGAGCTAGTAATAGACAAGGAGAGCAATTTATAGATAGAGTGAGCTACTGATAGACAAGGGGAGCAATTGATAGAGAGAGTGAGCTACTGATAGACAAGGGGAGCAATTGATAGAGTGAGCTACTGATAGACAAGGGGAGCAATTGATAGAGAGAGTGAGATACTGATAGACAAGGGGAGCAATTGATAGAGAGAGTGAGATACTGATAGACAGGGGAGCAAATGACAGAGTGAGCTACTGATAGACAAGGGGAGCAATTGATAGAGAGAGTGAGATACTGATAGAAAAGGGGAGCAATTGATAGAGAGAGATACTGATAGACAAGGGGAGCAATTGATAGAGAGAGTGAGATACTGATAGAAAAGGGGAGCAATTGATAGAGAGAGTGAGATACTGATAGAAAAGGGGAGCAATTGATAGAGAGAGTGAGATACTGATAGAAAAGGGGAGCAATTGATAGAGAGAGATACTGATAGACAAGGGGAGCAATTGATAGAGAGAGTGAGATACTGATAGAAAAGGGGAGCAATTGATAGAGAGAGTGAGATACTGATAGAAAAGGGGAGCAATTGATAGAGAGAGATACTGATAGACAAGGGGAGCAATTAATAGAGTGAGTGAGATACTGAAAGACAAGGGGAGCAATTGATAGAGAGAGTGAGCTACTAATAGACAAGGAAAGCAATTAATAGAGAGAGTGAGCTACTGATAGACAAGGGGAGCAATTGATAGAGTGAGCTACTGATAGACAAGGGGAGCAATTGATAGAGAGAGTGAGATACTGATAGAAAAGGGGAGCAATTGATAGAGAGAGTAAGATACTGATAGACAAGGGGAGCAATTTATAGAGAGAGTGAGATACTAATAGACAAGGGGAGCAATTTATAGAGAGAGTGAGATACTAATAGACAAGGGGAGCAATTTATAGATAGAGTGAGCAACTGATAGACAAGGGGAGCAATTGATAGAGAGAGTGAGATACTAATAGACAAGGGGAGCAATTTATAGAGAGAGTGAGATACTAAGAGACAAGGGGAGCAATTTATAGAGGGAGTGAGATACTAATAGACAAGGGGAGCAATTTATAGATAGAGTGAGCTACTGATAGACAAGGGGAGCAATTAATAGATAGAGTGAGCAACTGATAGACAAGGGGAGCAACTGATTGAGAGAGTGAGCTACTGATAGACAAGGGGAGCAATTAATAGAGAGAGTGAGCTACTGATAGACAAGGGGAGCAATTAATAGAGAGAGTGAGCTACTGATAGACAAGGGGATCAATTGATAGAGAGAGTGAGCTACTGATAGACAAGGGGAGCATTTAATAGGGAGAGTGAGATACTGATAGACAAGGGGAGAAATTAATAAAGAGAGAAAGCTACTGATAGATGAGGGGAACAATTTATAGAGAGAGTGAGCTACTGATAGACAAGGGGAGCAATTAATAGAGAGAGTGAGCTACTGATAGACAACGGGAGCAATTAATAGAGAGAGTGAGCTACTGATAGAAAAGGGGAGCAATTTATAGATAGAGTGAGATACTGATAGACAAGGGGAGCAATTTATAGAGAGAGTGAGCTACTCATAGACAAGGGGAGCAATTTATAGATAGAGTGAGATACTGATAGACAAGGGGAGCAATTGATAGAGAGTGAGCTACTGATAGACAAGGGGAGCAATTGATAGAGAGTGCGAGATACTGATAGACAACTGGAGCAATTGATAGAGAAAGTGAGCAACTGATAGACAAGGGGAACAATTGATAGAGAGAGTGAGCTACTAATAGACAAGGGGAGCAATTTATAGAGAGAGTGAGATACTGATAGACAAGGAGAGCAATTGATAGAGAGACTGAGCTACTGATAGACAAGGGGAGCAATTTATAGAGAGAGTGAGCTACTGATAGACAGGGGAGCAATTGATAGAGAGAGTGAGCTACTGATAGACAAGGGGAGCAATTGATAGAAAGAGTGAGATACTTATAGACAAGGGGAGCAATTGATAGGGAGAGTGAGATACTGATAGACAAGGGGAGCAATTGATAGAAAGAGTGAGATACTTATAGACAAGGGAAGCAATTAATATAGAGAGAGAGAGATACTGATAGACAAGGGGAGCAATTAATAGAGAGAGAGAGATACTGATAGACAAGGGGAGCAATTAATAGAGAGAGTGAGATATTGATAGACAAGGGGAGCAATTGATAGAGAGAGTGAGAGAGTGATAGACAGGGGAGCAATTAATAGAGAGAGTGGGATACTGATAGACAAGGGGAGCAATTGATAGAGAGAGTGAGATACTGATAGACAAGGGGAGCAATTGATAGAGAAAGTGAGATACTGATAGACAAATGGGGGAAATTGAAAGAGATAGTGAGATACTGATAGACAAATGGGGGAAATTAATAGAGAGAGTGAGATACTGATAGACAATGGGAGCAATTGATAGAGAGAGTGAGATACTGATAGACAAGGGGAGCAATTGATAGAGAGAGTGAGATACTGATAGACAATGGGAGCAATTGATAGAGAGAGTGAGATACTGATAGACAATGGGAGCAATTGATAGAGAGAGTGAGATACTAATAGACAAGGGGAACAACTTATAGAGAGCGAGATACTGATAGACAAGGGGAGCAATTAATAGAGAGAGTGAGCTACTGATAGACAAGGGGAGCAATTGATAGAGAGACTGAGCTACTGATAGACAAGGGGAGCAATTAATAGAGAGAGTGAGCTACTGATAGACAAGGGAAGCCATTGATAGAGAGAGTGAGATACTGATAGACAAGGGGAGTAAATGATAGAGAGAGTGAGCTACTGATAGACAAGGGGAGCAATTGATAGAGAGAGTAAACTACTGATCAACAAGGGGAGCAATTAATAGAGAGAGTGAGCTACTAATAGACAAGGGTAGCAATTGATTAAGAGAGTGAGATACTGATAGACAAGGGGAGCAATTGATAGAGAGAGTGAGCTACTGATAGACAAGGAGAGCAATTGATAGAGAGAGTGAGCTACTGATAGACAAGGGGAGCAATTGATAGAGAGAGTGAGATACTGATAGACAAGGGGAGCAATTGATAGAGAGAGTGAGCTACTGATAGACAAGGGAAGCAATTGATAGAGAGAGTGAGATACTGATAGACAGGGGAGCAGTTGATAGAGTGAATTACTGATAGACTGACTGAGATACTGATAGACAAGGGTAGCAATTAATAGAAATAGGACAACATCGCCGACACCTACATTTCTCACAGAGCAGCCAAAAGAGGAAATGCTGATCGACAAGGGGAGCAATTAATAGAGAGAGTGAGCTACTGATAGAAAACTGGAGCAAATGATAGAGAGAGTGAGCTACTAATAGACAAGGGGAGCAATTAAAAGATAGAGTGAGCTACTGATAGACAAGGGGAGCAATTGATAGAGAGAGTAAACTACTGATAGACAAATGGGGGAAATTGATAGAGAGAGTGAGATACTGATAGACAAGGGGAGCAATTGATAGAGAGAGTGAGATACTGATAGACAAGGGGAGCAATTGATAGAGAGAGTGAGATACTGATAGACAAGGGGAGCAATTGATAGAGAGAGATACTGATAGACGGTTAAGCAAACGATAGAGAGAGTGAGCTACGGATAGACAAGGGGAGCAATTAATAAAGAGAGTGAGCTACTGATAGACAAATGGGGGAAATTGATAGAGATAGTGAGAAACTGATTAACAAGGGGGGTCATTGATAGAGAGTATGAGATACTGATAGACAAGGGGAGCAATTGATAGAGAGAGTGAGCTACTGATCGACAAGGGGAGCAATTGATAGAGAAAGTGAGCTACTGATAGACAAGGGGAGCAATTGATAGAGAAAATGAGATACTGATAGACAAATGGGGGAAATTGATAGAAAGAGTGAGCTACTGATAGACAAGGGAAGCAATTGATAAAGAGAGTGAGTGAGCTACTAATAGACAAGGGGAGCAATTGATAGAGAGAGTTAGTTACTGATAGACAAGGGAAGCAATTTATAGAGAGAGTGAGATACTGATAGAGAAGGGGAAAAATTTATAGAGAGAGTGAGATACTGATAGACAAGGAGAGCAATTGATAGAGAGAGTGAGTTACTGATAGACAAGGAGAGCAATTGATAGAGAGAGTGAGATACTGATAGACAAGAAGAGCAATTGATAGAGAGAGTGAGTTACTGATAGACAAGGAGAGCAATTGATAGAGAGAGTGAGGTACTGGTAGACAAGGGGAGCAACTGATAGAGAGATTGAGCTACTGATAGAGAAGGGGAACAATTTATAGAGAGTGAGCTACTGATAGACAAGGGGGGCAATTAATAAATAGAGTTAGATACTGATAGACAGGGGAGCAGTTGATAGAGAGAGTGAGATACTGATAGACAGGGGAGCAGTTGATAGAGATAGTGAGATACTGATAGACAGGGGAGCAATTGATAGAGAGAGTGAGCTACTGATAGACAAGGGGAGCAATCGATAGAGAGAGATACTGATACACGGGGGAGCAAATGATAGAGAGAGTGAGCTACGGATAAACAAGGGGAGCAATTAATAAAGAGAGTGAGCTACTGAAAGACAAATGGGGGAAATTGATAGAGATAGTGAGATACTGATTAACAAGGGGAGCCATTGATAGAGAGAGTGAGATACTGATAGACAAGCGGAGCAATTGATAGAGAGAGTGAGCTACTGATAGACAAGGGGAGCAATCGATAGAGAAAGTGAGCTACTGATAGACATGGGGAGCAATTGATAGAGAAAGTGAGTGAGCTACTAATAGACAAGGGGAGCAATTGATAGAGAGAGTTAGTTACTGATAGACAAGGGAAGCAATTGATAGAGAGAGTGAGATACTGATAGACAAGGGGAACAATTTATAGAGAGTGAGCTACTGATAGACAAGGGGAGCAATTGATAGTCAGTATGAGATACTGATAGACAAGGGGAACAATTTATAGAGAGAGTGAGATACTGATAGACAAGGAGAGCAATTGATAGAGAGAGTGAGATACTGATAGACAAGGGGAGCAATTGATAGAGAGAGTGAGCTACTGATAGAGAAGGGGAACAATTTATAGAGAGTGAGCTACTGATAGACAAGGGGAGCAATTAATAAATAGAGTTAGATATTGATAGACAGGGGAGCAGTTGATAGAGAGAGTGAGATACTGATAGACAGGGGAGCAGTTGATAGAGTGAATTACTGATAGACTGAGTGAGCTACTGATAGACAAGGGGAGCAATTCATAAAGAGAGTGAGCTACTGATAGACAAGGGAAGCCATTGATAGAGAGAGTGAACTACTGATAGACAAGGGTAGCAATTAATAGAGATAGGACAACATCGCCGACACCTACATTTGTCACAGCGCAGCCAAAAGAGGAAATGCTGATTGACAAGGGGAGCAATTAATAGAGAGAGTGAGCTACTGATAGAAAACTGGAGCAAATGATAGAGAGAGTGAGCTACTAATAGACAAGGGGAGCAATTAATAGAGAGAGTGAGCTACTGATAGACAAAGGGAGCAATTGATAGAGAAAGTGAGATACTGATAGACAAGGGAAGCAATTGATAGAGAGAGTGAGATACTGATAGACAAGGGAAGCAATTGATAGAGAGAGTGAGATACTGATAGACAGGGGAGCAAATGACAGAGAGAGTGAGCTACTGATAGACAAGGGGAGCAATTGATAAAGAGAGTGTGAGATACTGATAGACAAGGGGAGCAATTGATAGAGAGAGTGAGATAATGATAGACAAGGGGAACAATTTATAGAGAGTGAGCTACTGATAGACAAGGGGAGCAATTGATAGATAAAGTGAGATACTGATAGACAAGGGGAGCAAATGATAGAGAGAGTGAGGTACTGATAGACAAGGGAAGCAATTGATAAAGAGAGTGTGAGATACTGATAGACAAGGGGAGCAATTGATAGAGAGAGTGAGATACTGATAGACAAATGGGGGAAATTGATAGAGATAGTGAGATACTGATAGACAAGGGAAGCAATTGATAGAGAGAGTGAGATACTGATAGACAAGGGAAGCAATTGATAGAGAGAGTGAGTGAGATACTGATAGACAGGGGAGCAAATGATAGAGAGAGTGAGCTACTAATAGACAAGGGGAGCAATTGATAAAGAGAGTGTGAGATACTGATAGACAAGGAGAGCAATTGATAGAGTGAATTACTATTAGACTGAGTGAGTTACTGATAGACAAGGGGAGCAATTAATAAAGAGAGTGAGTTACTGATAGACAAGGGGAGCAATTAATAAAGAGAGTGAGCTACTGATAGACAAGGGAAGCCATTGATAGAGAGAGTGAACTACTGATCGACAAGGGGAGCAATTAATAGAGAGAGTGAGCTACTGATAGACAAGGGGAGCAATTAATAGAGAGAGTGAGCTACTGATAGACAAGGGGAGCAATTAATAGAGAGAGTGAGCTACTGATAGACAACTGGAGCAAATGATAAAGAGAGTGAGCTACTGATAGACAAGGGGAGCAATTAATAGAGAGAGTGAGCTACTGATAGACAAGGGAAGCCATTGATAGAGAGAGTGAGCTACTGATAGACAAGGGGAGCAAATGATAGAGAGAGTGAGCTACTGATAGACAAGGGGAGCAATTGATAGAGAGAGTGAGCTACTGATAGACAAGGGTAGCAATTGATTAAGAGAGTGTGAGTTACTGATAGACAAGGGGAGCAATTAATAAAGAGAGTGAGCTACTGATAGACAAGGGAAGCCATTGATAGAGAGAGTGAGCTACTGATCGACAAGGGGAGCAATTAATAGAGAGAGTGAGCTACTGAAAGACAAGTGGAGCAATTAATAGAGAGAGTGAGCTACTGATAGACAAGGGTAGCAATTGATAGAGAGAGTGAGCTACTGATAGACAACTGGAGCAAATGATAAAGAGAGTGAGATACTGATAGACAAGGGAAGCCATTGATAGAGAGAGTGAGCTACTGATAGACAAGGGGAGCAATTGATAGAGAGAGTAAACTACTGATCAACAAGGGGAGCAATTAATAGAGAGAGTGAGCTACTGATAGACAAGGGTAGCAATTGATTAAGAGAGTGTGAGATACTGATAGACAAGGGGAGCAATTGATAAAGAGAGTGAGCTACTGATAGACAAGGGGAGCAATTGATAGAGAGAGTGAGCTACTGATAGACAAGGGGAGCAATTGATAGAGAGAGTGAGCTACTGATAGACAAGGGGAGCAAATAATAGAGAGAGTGAGCTACTGATAGACAAGGGGAGCAATTGATAGAGAGAGTGAGCTACTGATAGACAAGGGGAGCAAATAATAGAGAGAGTGAGCTACTGATAGACAAGGGGAGCAATTGATAGAGAGAGTGAGCTACTGATAGACAACTGGAGCAAATGATAAAGAGAGTGAGATACTGATAGACAAGGGAAGCCATTGATAGAGAGAGTGAGCTACTGATAGACAAGGGGAGCAAATGATAGAGAGAGTGAGCTACTAATAGACAAGGGGAGCAATTGATAGAGAGAGTAAACTACTGATCAACAAGGGGAGCAATTAATAGAGAGAGTGAGCTACTGATAGACAAGGGTAGCAATTGATTAAGAGAGTGTGAGATACTGATAGACAAGGGGAGCAATTGATAGAGAGAGTGAGCTACTGATAGACAAGGGTAGCAATTGATAGAGAGAGTGAGCTACTGATAGACAAGGGGAGCAATTGATAGAGAGAGTGAGCAACTGATAGACAAGGGTAGCAATTGATAGAGAGAGTGAGATACTGATAGACAAGGGGAGCAATTGATAAAGAGAGTGTGAGATACTGATAGACAAACGGGGGAAATTGATAGAGTGAGCTACTGATAGACAAGGGAAGCAATTGATAGAGAAAGTGAGATACTGATAGACAAACGGGGGAAATTGATAGAGTGAGCTACTGATAGACAAGGGAAGCAATTGATAGAGACAGTGAGATACTGATAGACAAGGACAGCAATTGATAGATAAAGTGAGATACTGATAGACAAACGGGGGAAATTGATAGAGTGAGCTACTGATAGACAAGGGAAGCAATTGATAGAGAGAGTGAGATACTGATAGACAAGGGGAGCAATTGATAGAGACAGTGAGATACTGATAGACAAGGGAAGCAATTGATAGATAAAGTGAGATACTGATAGACAAGGGAAGCAATTGATAGAGTGAGCTACTGATAGACAAGGGGAGCAATTGATAAAGAGAGTGTTAGATACTGATAAATAAGGGGAGCAATTGATAGAGAGTATGAGATACTGATAGACAAGGGGAGCAATTGATAGAGAAAGTGAGATACTGATAGACAACTGGAGCAAATGATAAAGAGAGTGAGCTACTGATAGACAAGGGGAGCAATTAATAGAGAGAGTGAGCTACTGATAGACAAGGGAAGCCATTGATAGAGAGAGTGAGCTACTGATAGACAAGGGGAGCAAATGATAGAGAGAGTGAGCTACTGATAGACAAGGGGAGCAATTGATAGAGAGAGTGAGCTACTGATAGACAAGGGTAGCAATTGATTAAGAGAGTGTGAGTTACTGATAGACAAGGGGAGCAATTAATAAAGAGAGTGAGCTACTGATAGACAAGGGAAGCCATTGATAGAGAGAGTGAGCTACTGATCGACAAGGGGAGCAATTAATAGAGAGAGTGAGCTACTGAAAGACAAGTGGAGCAATTAATAGAGAGAGTGAGCTACTGATAGACAAGGGTAGCAATTGATAGAGAGAGTGAGCTACTGATAGACAACTGGAGCAAATGATAAAGAGAGTGAGATACTGATAGACAAGGGAAGCCATTGATAGAGAGAGTGAGCTACTGATAGACAAGGGGAGCAATTGATAGAGAGAGTAAACTACTGATCAACAAGGGGAGCAATTAATAGAGAGAGTGAGCTACTGATAGACAAGGGTAGCAATTGATTAAGAGAGTGTGAGATACTGATAGACAAGGGGAGCAATTGATAAAGAGAGTGAGCTACTGATAGACAAGGGGAGCAATTGATAGAGAGAGTGAGCTACTGATAGACAAGGGGAGCAATTGATAGAGAGAGTGAGCTACTGATAGACAACTGGAGCAAATGATAAAGAGAGTGAGATACTGATAGACAAGGGAAGTCATTGATAGAGAGAGTGAGCTACTGATAGACAAGGGGAGCAAATGATAGAGAGAGTGAGCTACTGATAGACAAGGGGAGCAAATAATAGAGAGAGTGAGCTACTGATAGACAAGGGGAGCAATTGATAGAGAGAGTGAGCTACTGATAGACAACTGGAGCAAATGATAAAGAGAGTGAGATACTGATAGACAAGGGAAGCCATTGATAGAGAGAGTGAGCTACTGATAGACAAGGGGAGCAAATGATAGAGAGAGTGAGCTACTAATAGACAAGGGGAGCAATTGATAGAGAGAGTAAACTACTGATCAACAAGGGGAGCAATTAATAGAGAGAGTGAGCTACTGATAGACAAGGGTAGCAATTGATTAAGAGAGTGTGAGATACTGATAGACAAGGGGAGCAATTGATAGAGAGAGTGAGCTACTGATAGACAAGGGTAGCAATTGATAGAGAGAGTGAGCTACTGATAGACAAGGGGAGCAATTGATAGAGAGAGTGAGCAACTGATAGACAAGGGTAGCAATTGATAGAGAGAGTGAGATACTGATAGACAAGGGGAGCAATTGATAAAGAGAGTGTGAGATACTGATAGACAAGGGGAGCAATTGATAGAGAGAGTGAGCT
Organism: Bombina bombina; assembly: GCF_027579735.1. Lineage (NCBI taxonomy): Eukaryota > Metazoa > Chordata > Amphibia > Anura > Bombinatoridae > Bombina > Bombina bombina. The sequence goes on along the minus strand of NC_069505.1, from coordinate 523,089,427 downwards.
ACTGATAGACAAGGGGAGCAATTGATAAAGAGAGTGTGAGATACTGATAGACAGGGGAGCAAATGATACAGAGAGTGAGCTACTGATAGACAAGGAGAGTAATTTATAGAGAGAGTGAGATACTGATAGAAAAGGGAAGCAATTGATAGAGAGAGTAAGTAAGCTATTAATAGGCAAGGGAAGCAATTGATAGAGAGAGTGAGATACTGATAGACAAGAGGAACAATTTATAGAGAGCGAGCTACTGATAGACAAGGGGAGCAATTGATAGTGAGTATGAGATACTGATAGACAAGGGGAACAATTTATAGAGAGAGTGAGATACTGATAGACAAGGAGAGCAATTGATAGAGAGAGTGAGTTACTGATAGACAAGGAGAGCAATTGATAGAGAGAGTGAGATACTGATAGACAAGGGGAGCAATTGATAGAGAGAGTGAGATACTGATAGACAAGAAGAGCAATTGATAGAGGGAGTGAGTTACTGATAGACAAGGAGAGCAATTGATAGAGAGAGTGAGTTACTGATAGACAAGGAGAGCAATTGATAGAGAGAGTGAGATACTGATAGACAAGGGGAGCAATTGATAGAGAGAGTGAGATACTGATAGACAAGAAGAGCAATTGATAGAGGGAGTGAGTTACTGATAGACAAGAAGAGCAATTGATAGAGAGAGTGAGTTACTGATAGACAAGGGGAGCAATTGATAGAGAGAGTGAGATACTGATAGACAAGAAGAGCAATTGATAGAGAGAGTGAGCTACTGATAGAGAAGGGTTTCAATTTATAGGGAGTGAGCTACTGATAGACAAGGGGAGCAATTAATAAATAGAGTGAGATACTGATAGACAGGGGAGCAGTTGATAGAGAGAGTGAGATACTGATAGACAGGGGAGCAAATGATAGAGAGACTGAGCTACTGATAGACAGGGGAGCAATTGATAGAGTGAATTACTGATAGACTGAGTGAGCTACTGATAGACAAGGGGAGCAATTAATAAAGAGAGTGAGCTACTGATAGACAAGGGAAGCCATTGATAGAGAGAGTGAACTACTGATAGACAAAGGTAGCAATTAATAGAGATAGGACAACATCACGACACCTACATTTGTCACAGTGCAGCCAAAAGAGGAAATGCTGATCGACAAGGGGAGTAATTAATAGAGAGAGTGAGCTACTGATAGACAAAGGGAGCAATTGATAGATAAAGTGAGATACTGATAGACAAACGGGGGAAATTGATAGAGTGAGCTACTGATAGACAAGGGAAGCAATTGATAGAGAGAGTGAGATACTGATAGACAAGGGGAGCAATTGATAGAGAGAGTGAGATACTGATAGACAAGGGGAGCAATTGATAGAGAGAGTGAGATACTGATAGACAAGGGAAGCAATTGATAGAGAGAGTGAGATACTGATAGACAAGGGAAGCAATTGATAGAGTGAGCTACTGATAGACAAGGGGAGCAATTGATAAAGAGAGTGTTAGATACTGATAAATAAGGGGAGCAATTGATAGAGAGTATGAGATACTGATAGACAAGGGGAGCAATTGATAGAGAGAGTGAGATACTGATAGACAAGGGAAGCAATTGCTAGAGAGAGTGAGATACTGATAGACGGGGGAGCAATTGATAGAGTGAATTACTGATAGACTGAGTGAGTTACTGATAGACAAGGGGAGCAATTAATAAAGAGAGTGAGCTACTGATAGACAAGGGGAGCAATTAATAAAGAGAGTGAGCTACTGATAGACAAGGGAAGCAATTCATAGGGAGAGTGAACTACTGATAGACAAGAGTAGCAATTAATAGAGAGAGTGAGCTACTGATAGACAACTGGAGCAAATGATAAAGAGAGTGAGATACTGATAGAAAAGGGAAGCCATTGATAGAGAGAGTGAGCTACTGATAGACAAGGGGAGCAAATGATATAGAGAGTGAGCTACTGATAGACCAGGGGAGCAATTGATAGAGAGAGTAAACTATTGATCAACAAGGGGAGCAATTAATAGAGAGAGTGAGCTACTGATAGACAAGGAGAGCAATTAATAGAGAGAGTGAGATACTGATAGACAAGGGGAGCAATTGATAGAGAGAGTGAGCTACTGGTAGACAAGGGGAGCAATTGATAGAGAGAGTGAGCTACTGATAGACAAGGGAAGCAATTGGTAGAGAGTGTGAGCTACTGATAGACAAGGGGAGCAATTGACAGAGAGTGTGAGCTACTGATAGAGAAGGGGAACAATTTATAGAGAGTGAGCTACTGATAGACAAGGGGAGCAATTGATAAAGAGAGTGAGATACTGATAGACAAGGGGAACAACGTATAGAGAGTGAGATACTGATAGACAAGGGGAGCAATTGATAGAGAAAGTGAGATACTGATAGACAAATGGGGGAAATTGATAGAGAGAGTGAGATACTGATAGACAAGGGAAGCAATTGATAGAGAGAGTGAGATACTGATAGACAGGGGAGCAAATGATAGAGAGAGTAAGGTACTGATAGACAAGGGGAGCAATTGATAAAGAGAGTGTGAGATACTGATAGACAAGGGGAGCAATTGATAGAGAGAGTGAGATACTGATAGACAGGGGAGCAATTGATAGAGTGAATTACTGATAGACTGAGTGAGTTACTGATAGACAAGGGGAGCAATTAATAAAGAGAGTGGGCTACTGATAGACAAGGGAAGCAATTAATAGAGAGAGTGAACTACTGATCGACAAGGGGAGCAATTAATAGAGAGAGTGAGCTACTGATAGACAAGGGGAGCAATTGATAGAGAGAGTGAGATACTGATAGACAGGGGAGCAAATGATAGAGAGACTGAGCTACTGATAGACAGGGGAGCAATTGATAAAGAGAGTGTGAGATACTGATAGACAAGGGGAGCAATTGATAGAGAGAGTGAGATACTGATAGACAGGGGAGCAAATGATAGAGAGACTGAGCTACTGATAGACAGGGGAGCAATTGATAGAGTGAATTACTGATAGACTGAGTGAGTTACTGATAGACAAGGGGAGCAATTAATAAAGAGAGTGGGCTACTGATAGACAAGGGAAGCAATTAATAGAGAGAGTGAACTACTGATCGACAAGGGGAGCAATTAATAGAGAGAGTGAGCTACTGATAGACAACTGGAGCAAATGATAAAGAGAGTGAGATACTGATAGACAAGGGAAGCCATTGATAGAGAGAGTGAACTACTAATAGACAAGAGTAGCAATTAATAGAGAGAGTGAGATACTGATAGACAAGGGGATCAATTGATAGAGAGAGTGAGATACTGATAGACAAGGGGAGCAATTGATAGAGAGAGTGAGATACTGATAGACAAGGGGAGCAATTGATAGAGAGAGTGAGCTACTGATAGACAAGGGGAGCAATTGATAGAGAGAGTGAGATACTGATAGACAAGGGAAGCCATTGATAGAGAGTGTGAGATACTGATAGACAAGGGAAGCCATTGATAGAGAGTGTGAGATACTGATAGACGGGGGAGCAAATGATAGAGAGAGTGAGGTACTGATAGACAAGGGGAGCAATTGATAAAGAGAGTGTGAGATACTGATAGACAGGGGAGCAAATGATATAGAGAGTGAGATACTGATAGACAAGGGGAGCAATTGATAGAGAGAGTGAGATACTGATAGACGGGGGAGCAAATGATAGAGAGAATGAGCTACTGATAGACAGGGGAGCAATTGATAGAGTGAATTACTGATAGACTGAGTGAGTTACTGATAGACAAGGGGAGCAATTAATAAAGAGAGTGAGCTACTGATAGACAAGGGAAGCCATTAATAGAGAGAGTGAACTACTGATCGACAAGGGGAGCAATTAATAGAGAGAGTGAGCTACTGATAGACAACTGGAGCAAATGATAAAGAGAGTGAGATACTGATAGACAAGGGGAGCAATTGATAGAGAGAGTGAGCTACTGATAGACAAGGGAAGCCATTGATAGAGAGTGTGAGATACTAATAGACAAGGGGAGCAATTGATAGAAAGAGTGAAATACTGATAGACAAATGGGGGAAATTGATAGAGAGAGTGAGATACTGATAGACAAGGGGAGCAATTGATAGAAAGAGTGAAATACTGATAGACAAATGGGGGAAATTGATAGAGAGAGTGAGATACTGATAGACAAGGGGAGCAATTAATAGAGAGAGTGAGCTACTAATAGACAAGGGGAGCAAATGATAGAGAGAGTGAGCTACTGATAGACAAGGGGAGCAATTAATAGAGAGAGTGAGCTACTAATAGACAAGGGGAGCAAATGATAGAGAGAGTGAGCTACTGATAGACAAGGGGAGCAATTGATAGAGAGAGTAAACTACTGATCAACAAGGGGAGCAATTAATAGAGAGAGTGAGCTACTGATAGACAAGGGTAGCAATTGATAGAGAGAGTGAGCTACTGATAGACAAGGGGAGCAATTGATAGAGAGAGTGAGCTACTGATAGACAATGGGAGCAATTGATAAAGAGAGTGAGATACTGATAGACAAGGGGAACAATTTATAGAGAGTGAGCTACTGATAGACAAGGGGTGCACTTGATAGAGAGTGTGAGATACTGATAGACAAGGGGGACAGTTTATAGAGAGTGAGATACTGATAGACAAGGAGAGCAATTGATAGAGAGTGTGAGATACTGATAGAAAAGGGGGACAATTTATAGAGAGAGTGAGATACTGATAGACAAGGAGAGCAATTGATAGAGAGTGTGAGATACTGATAGACAAGGGGGACAATTTATAGAGAGAGTGAGGTACTGATAGACAAGGGGAGCAATTGATAGAGAGAGTGAGGTACTGATAGACAAGGAGAGCAATTGATAGAGAGAGTGAGATACTGATAGACAAGGGGAGCAATTGATAGAGAGAGTGAGATACTGATAGACAAGGGGAGCAATTGATAGAGAGAGTGAGATACTGATAGACAAGGGGAGCAATTGATAGAAAGAGTGAGATACTGATAGACAAGGAGAGCAATTGATAGAGAGAGTGAGATACTGATAGACAAGGAGAGCAATTGATAGAAAGAGTGAGATACTGATAGACAAGGAGAGCAATTGATAGAGAGAGTGAGATACTGATAGACAAGGGGAGCAATTGATAGAGAGAGTGAGATACTGATAGACAAGGGGAGCAATTGATAGAGAGAGTGAGATACTGATAGACAAGGGGAGCAATTGATAGAGAGAGTGAGATACTGATAGACAAGGGGAGCAATTGATAGAGAGAGTGAGATACTGATAGACAAGGGGAGCAATTGATAGAGAGAGTGAGGTACTGATAGACAAGGAGAGCAATTGATAGAGAGAGTGAGGTACTGATAGACAAGGAGAGCAATTGATAGAGAGAGTGAGATACTGATAGACAAGGGGAGCAATTGATAGAGAGAGTGAGATACTGATAGACAAGGGCAGCAAATGATAGAGAGAGTGAGCTAGTGATAGACAAGGGGAGCAATTAATAAAGAGAGTGAGCAACTGATAGACAAGGGGAGCAATTGATAGAGAGTGTGAGATACTGATAGACAAGTGGTACAATTTATAGAGAGTTAACTACTGATAGACAAGGGGAGCAATTGATAGATAGAGTGAGATACTGATAGACAAGGGGAGCAATTGATAGAGAGAGTGAGATACTGATAGACAAGGGGAGCAATTGACAGAGAATGTGAGCTACTGATAGAGAAGGGGAACAATTTATAGAGAGTGAGCTACTGATAGACAAGGGGAACAATTAATAAAGAGAGTGAGATACTGATAGACAAGGGAAGCCATTGATAGAGAGTGTGAACTACTGATAGACAAGCTTAGCAATTGATAGAGAGAGTGAACTACTTATCGACAAGGGGAGCAATTGATAGACAGAGTAACCTACTGATAGACAAGGGAAGCAATTGAAAGAGAGTGAGCTACTGATAGACAGGGGGTGCAATTGATAAAGAGAGTGAGATATTGATAGACAGGGGAGCAATTGACAGAGTGAGATACTGATGGAGGAGCAATTGATAGAGAGAGTGAGCTACTGATAGACAAGGGAAGCCATTGATAGAGAGAGTGAGCTACTGATAGACCAGGGGAGCAATTGATAGAGAGAGTAAACTACTGATCAACAAGGGGAGCAATTAATAGAGAGAGTGAGCTACTGATAGACAAGGGAAGCCATTGATAGAGAGAGTAAACTACTGATCAACAAGGGGAGCAATTAATAGAGAGAGTGAGATACTGATAGACAAGGGGAGCAATTGATAAAGAGAGTGAGATACTGATAGACAAGGGGAGCAATTGATAAAGAGAGTGAGATACTGATAGACAAGGGAAGCCATTGATAGAGAGTGTGAGATACTGATAGACAAGGGGATCAATTTATAGAGAGTGGGCTACTGATAGATAAGGGGAGCAATTGATAGAGAGTGTGAGATACTGATAGACAAGGGGAACAATTTATAGAGAGTGGGCTACTGATAGATAAGGGGAGCAATTGATAGAAAGAGTGAAATACTGATAGACAAATGGGGGAAATTGATAGAGATAGTGATATACTGATAGACAAGGGAAGCAATTGATAGAGTGAGATACTGATAGACAAGGGGAGCAATTAATAGAGAGAGTGAGCTACTGATAGACAAGGGGAGCAAATGATAGAGAGAGTGAGCTAATGATAGACAAGGGGAGCAATTGATAAAGAGAGTGAGATACTGATAGACAAGGGGAGCAATTAATAGAGAGAGTGAGCTACTGATAGACAAGGGTAGCAATTGATAGAGAGAGTGAGCTACTGATAGACAAGGGGAGCAATTGATAGAGAGAGTGAGCTAATGACAGACAAGGGGAGCAATTGATAGAGCGCGTAAACTACTGATCAACAAGGGGAGCAATTAATAGAGAGAGTGAGCTACTGATAGACAAGGAGAACAATTTATAGAGAGTGAGCTACTGATAGACAAGGGGAGCAATTGATAGAGAGTGTGAGATACTGATAGACAAGGGGAGCAATTGATAGAGAGTGTGAGATACTGATAGACAAGGGGGACAATTTATAGAGAGAGTGAGATACTGATAGACAAGGGGAGCAATTGATAGAGAGGGTGAGGTACTGATAGACAAGGAGAGCAATTGATAGAGAGAGTGAGATACTGATAGACAAGGGCAGCAAATGATAGAGAGAGTGAGCTAGTGATAGACAAGGGGAGCAATTAATAAAGAGAGTGAGCAACTGATAGACAAGGGGAGCAATTGATAGAGAGTGTGAGATACTGATAGACAAGTGGTACAATTTATAGAGAGTTAACTACTGATAGACAAGGGGAGCAATTGATAGATAGAGTGAGCTACTGATAGACAAGGGGAGCAATTGACAGAGAATGTGAGCTACTGATAGAGAAGGGGAACAATTTATAGAGAGTGTGAACTACTGATAGACAAGCTTAGCAATTGATAGAGAGAGTGAACTACTTATCGACAAGGGGAGCAATTGATAGACAGAGTAACCTACTGATAGACAAGGGAAGCAATTGAAAGAGAGTGAGCTACTGATAGACAGGGGGTGCAATTGATAAAGAGAGTGAGATATTGATAGACAGGGGAGCAATTGACAGAGTGAGATACTGATGGAGGAGCAATTGATAGAGAGAGTGAGCTACTGATAGACAAGGGTAGCAATAGATAGAGAGAGTAAGGTACTGATAGACAAGGGGAGCAATTGATAGAGAGAGTGAGCTACTGATAGACGGGGGAGCAAATGATAGAGAGAGTGAGCTATGGATAGACAAGGGGAGCAATTAATAAAGAGAGTGAGCTACTGATAGACAAATGGGGGGAAATTGATAGAGATAGTGAACTACTGATTGTCAAGGGGAGCCATTGATAGAGAGAGTGAGCTACTGATAGACAAGGGGAGCAATTGATAGAAAGAGTGAGCTACTGATAGACAAGGGGAGCAATTGATAGAGAGATTGAGATACTGATAGACAAATGGGGGAAATTAATAGAGATAGTGAGATACTGATAGACAGGGGAAGCAATTGATAGAGAGAGTGAGCTACTGATAGACAGGGGAGCAATTGATAGAGAGAGTGAGATACTGATAGAGAAGGGGAGCAAATTATAGAGAGAGTGAGATAGAGTGAGCTACTGATAGACAGGGGGAAAAAATGATAGAGTGAGATACTGATAGACAAGGAGAGCAATTGATAGAGAGAGTAAGATACTGATAGAGAAGGGGAGCAATTGATAGAGAGAGTGAGATACTGATAGAGAAGGGAAGCAATTGATAGAGAGAGTGAGATACTGATAGAGAAGGGGAGCAATTGATAGAGAGAGTGAGATACTGATAGACAAGGGAAGCAATTGATAGAAAGAGTGAGCTACTGATAGAGAAGGGGAGCAAATGATAGAGAGAGTAAGATAGAGTGAGCTACTGATAGACAGGGGGAAAAATGATAGAGAGAGTGAGATACTGATAGACAAGGGGAGCAAATGATAGAGAGAGTGAGATAGAGTGAGCTACTGATAGACAGGGGAGAAAATGATAGAGAGAGTGAGATACTGATAGACAAGGGGAGCAAATGATAGAGAGAGTGAGATACTGATAGAGAAGGGGAGCAAATGATAGAGAGAGTGAGATACTGATAGACAAGGGGAGCAAATGATAGAGAGAGTGAGATACTGATAGACAGGGGGAGTAAATGATAGAGAGAGTGAGATACTGATAGACAAGGGAAGCAAATGTTAGGGAGAGTGAGATACTGATAGACTGAGTGAGGTACTGATAGACAGGGGAGCAATTGATAGAGAGAGTGAGATAGAGTGAGCTACTGATAGACAGGGGAGAAAATGATAGAGAGAGTGAGATACTGATAGACTGAGTGAGGTACTGATAGAGGAAGCAATTAATAAACAGATGAGCTACTTGTAGACAGAAGGAGCAATTGATAGACAGAGCGAACTATTGATAAACAGAGAGAGCCCTTTATAGAAACTGTGAGCTACTGCTAGACAGAAGGAACAATTGATAAAGATGGTGCAATTGATCAAGAGAGGAAGTAATTAATAGAATGGAGTAACAGGCAAAAGAAATGGGAGAGAAAGGGACAGAATTAAAAAAAGTATAGAGATTAAAAAAGAGCTAAGAACATGCAGAGTAATATGGAAGAGAATAAATTAGCCAAGTGAAGAAGAAAACTATAAAAGCAGAGAAGAATTCAAATATCATGATTGAGAAGAGGAGTTCAGGAATGGAGAGGAGGGCGAGATAGGGTGAGAGGGGAGGATTTATTTGTAATACACAGAGAATAACTTTCCCCAAACCTCCCTGTCTGCACCTTGTATTAAATGTGTATTATTTGGGTATTAATAGCCAGATTGCAGGCTGCAAATGGGGAGGTGAGACATTCTGCTCATAGGGGTTGGGGGGATTTTATTGGAGAAAGAGAGAGAGAGGCAGAGAGAGAGAAAGGCAGACAGAGATAAAGAGAGAGAGAATTAATGAGAGGAAGCAAAGAGGAATCTGACTGATGAGGAGACAGGCTGGTATGGTGGAAAGGAGGAAAATGATACAGAGGACAGATTCATTGGTGAAGTGTGATTGAAAAATAAACACCTGAAAAGAGAGAGAATAGATAAAAGAAAGGTAATTGAGTCAGAGTAATGGAGAATAGGACGTAGGAAAGCAGAAAGATAGAGATAGACAGAAAGAGATATAAAAAATAGATGGAGATATATAGATATAAACACATTTAATTTAATATAAAGAGGAAGATAGAACACTTTGTCTATATGCATAGAGTTATATAAAGAGGGAGAAAGATAGACAAATAGACAGACAGATAGATAGATAGATAGATAGATAGATAGATAGACAGATAGAACACTCAGTTTGCTGTGTCACTGGGGCCGAATTATCAAACTCCGAATGGAGCTTGATGCCCCTGTTTCCGCACGAGCCTGCAGACATCAATCCTATATGATAGATAGACAGACAGACAGACAGAGATAGAACACTCAGTTTTCTGTGTCTATATGTATAGAGCTATATAAAGAGGGAGAAAGATAGACAGATAGAGAGATAGATAGAACCTAGATTAAAAGTTTTGCACTATAGAGGGTGCGAAACAATTTTATCTTCCATAACGCTGCCATTACAAGTTTCTAAAAAGTCTCCTTGTGCGTGCGATATGGTGGCGATGAGCTCTATACCGCACAAAATCCAAGGGATGAGAATACGTGCTCGTGCACGCTTTCCCCATAGATATCAATGGGGAGAGATTGTTAGAAAAAAAACAACTGAAGTGCGGAATGGAGATCGTCATAATGCAACCCCATTGATGTCTATAGGGGAAAAAAAAGTTACGTTTAAACCTAACACCCTGACATAAACCCCAAGTTTAAGCACCCCTAATCTGCTGTCCCGACATCGCTGACACCAAAATAAAGTTATTAACCCCTAATCTGCCGCTCCCGACATCGTAACGGTTCCTGAAGTCCGGAGATCCATCTCCATCCATGCGGCGAGAAGTCTTCATCCAGACGGCGATTTCTTCATCCATCCCGGGGGGGTCTTCTATCTTCATCCCGGCAGCGTGGAGCGGAGCCATCCTGGAAGCCAAGAGGTGGCAGATTAGGGGTTATTAGGTTTATTTAATAGTCGCAATGTGGGTGGGCGTCAGATTAGGGGTTAATAAGTTTTAAATAGTGTTTGCGATGCGGGAGGGTGGCGGTTTAGGGGTTAATAGGTAGTTTATGAGTGTTAGTGTACTTTGTAACACTTTAGTTATGAGTTTTGTGAAACTGCTCTCAGATGGCGGTATGGATCGTGTCGGTATAGGCTGTAACGCAAGCATTTTAGCCGGATCGCACAACCTATAATACCCACACAAAAATGTCATGGACATTGCGTTTGAAGCTAAAATGCTTGCTGTATAGCTATACCGACAAGACTCGTAATATGCGTTCCTAGCTATTACACTGGAATGGCCATTTTTTCGGCATTAAAAGCCATACTGCAACACTTGTAATCTAGTCGTCAGTTGGCTGTGTCTATATGCGTAGAGCTATATAAAGAGTGAGAAAGATAGACAGACAACAAGCTCACTTCTATCCATGACCTCTTTATATCCCACTCTCTCAATCTTCTGGCTCTCACAGAAACATGGCTCTCTCCATCAGACACTGTTACGGTTACCCTTAGTCTCGCTGAGAGATGGACCGCTTAGTAGCCTGGATCCCTATTGCTAAAGAGGGGAGAAGCTGCTTTCCATAGTATTCTATATGAGTCTCGCAAATATAGAATAATCTCCCTTAGCTGCAGTACAGCTAGGATACCCTTCTGCCCACAAAAACGAGTCAACGCTGCGATTGAGGGTCAAACAAGAACTCAGCACTGGGATGCCCAGCCTGCTTTTTATTAAGGTTACATGCACACAGGGCACTCCCAGGGGGAGAGGGGGGGAAGCACAAAATCCCCCATCACACATTTAGATAGAGAGCACTGTCCTTTGACAGGCCACAATAGGTTTACAGTACTTAAGATAACAAGTTTACAAGTTCATCTTATCAATTAGCAGTCTGGCTCCAGAGGTGATTAGACAATGGGATTGGTTATCCCTAAACTTAGAGCTGAGGCCAGCAAAAATTTGTATTTAGGCAATAGTTTCTAAAAGCTGAAAAAAAAGAGTTAACTCTTTATGAAATGATACTTGTTACGGTTTTCTTGGAGCCCTTCTTAGGCGCTGGCTTGCTGGTTCAGGCATTGCTGCTGGGAAATAAGCTCTTCACAACAAAATAACTAATGCTTCTGTAACAGTGCTCCCTTTCTGTGGAACACTCTGGCAGACACGGTCTGACCCCTTTTCGGGGCAGACTAAGGCTGTCCAGACCGCTGGTTATGCGGGGCTGAGGTCTGTTTGTCTGGACAACCCGTCGGCGTTGCCATTCTGTTTCCCAGGTCTGTAAGTAATGGTGAAATTGAAGGGTTGCAACGATAAGCTCCAACGTAATAGCCTGCCGTTATCTCCAGAGACCCGGTTCAGCCACACCAACGGGTTATGGTCGGTGACCAGAGTGAACTCCTGACCATATAAATAGGGAGTCAATTTCTTTAATGCCCACACCAAAGCCAAACACTCCTTTTCGACCGCTGCATAGCTGACTTCGCGGGGCAGGAGCTTCCGGCTGATGTAGGCAACTGGATGCTCCCCTCCATCTTCGCCTACTTGGCTGAGGACAGCTCCCAGCCCGAACATGGAAGCGTCTGTATGGACGATAAAACGTTTGTTAAGGGCTGGGGCCGCCAAGACAGGAGCGTTAATTAGAGCATTTTTGAGAGCCTTGAAAGCCGTTTCACAGTGGGGAGACCACAGGACCTGTCGAGGTAAGTTCTTCTTGGTCAAGTCAGTCAGGGGTTTGGCAAGTGTGCTGTAGTCTGGTACGAACCGTCTATAGTACCCTGCCGTGCCCAGGAAGGCTAGGACCTGAGTCTTAGTGATGGGGGTGGGCCAATTGGCGACAGCTTCTATTTTGGCCGGCTCTGGTCGCTGCTTTCCACACCCCACCCGGTGACCCAGGTACTGTACCTCGGCCATCCCAAAGTGGCATTTTTCTGGCTTCAGAGTCAGGCCAGCAGCCCGGATCTGATCCAGAACCATTCCCACATGAGCTAAGTGGTCCTCCCAGGACTCACTGTGGATCGCTATGTCATCCAGGTAGGCGCAAGCAAAACTCTGGAAGCCATCCAGGAGCCTATCCACCCAGCGCTGGAATGTAGCTGGGGCATTCTTCACCCCAAACGGCATTACCCTAAACTGATATAAGCCGAATGGGGTGACGAATGCCGACTTGGGGATAGCCTCCGGGGCCAGGGGAATCTGCCAGTAACCTTTGCAGAGGTCAATAGTGGTCAGGTAATTTCCCCTGGCTATACGATCGAGTAGCTCGTCTACCCTGGGCATAGGGTAAGCGTCCGTCACGGTATTTTCATTGAGCCTCCGATAGTCTACACAGAACCGGGTGGTCCCATCTTTCTTGGGCACCAAGACAACTGGGGAGGCCCATGGACTATCGGAGGGCTCAATTACCCTGAGCTGGAGCATCTCATCGATCTCCTTCTTCATTCCTGTCCTAACTGCTTCGGGGATTCGGTACGGAGCCTGGCGCAAGGGAGCTTGTCCCGGAGTATCTACCTGGTGGGTGGTTAAAGTAGTGTACCCTGGCTTCGGGGAGAAGGTGAGGTGTTTGGACTGGAGGAGTTGGTTGAGCTGCTCCCTTTCAGTGGGGCTAAGTCGGTCCCCTATCTGAACCTGCGCCACTATACCTGTGGGGAGACTCTTTTCTAATAGGTCTGGAATGGGTAAACTGTCGGGGTCTTCCTGAGGGGAACAACATACGGCCGTCACGTTCTCTGGTCGCTCAAAATATTCCTTGAGCATGTTTACATGGAATGTCTTTCTAAGATTGTTGTCATGGCAGCTAGCTATCACATAAGTGGTGTCTCCCCTTTTCTCTACGATCTGGTAGGGACCCTGCCAGGACGCCTGCAATTTGTCTGTCTTCACCGGCTTAAGTACTAACACCTTTTGTCCTATGGTGAAGATTCTCTTTCGGGCCCCCCGGTCGTACCATACTTTCTGTCTTCTCTGGGCCAACTGGAGATTAGCCCGCACGGATTTGGCTAATTGCTCCATTCGGTCCCTGAGTTCCAGCACGTATGGCACAATGGGGACACCGTCAGCCTCCATCTCTCCCTCCCAGTGCTCCCGGATCAGGTTTAGGGGTCCCCGTACCTTTCTTCCGTAGAGAAACTCGAAGGGAGAGAACCCTGTCGTTTCCTGGGGCACCTCCCGATAAGCAAATAGGAGGTGCGGCAGGAAGCGTTCCCAGTCTCGGTATTCCTGAGTGAACGTCTTGAGCATTTGCTTGAGGGTCCCATTGAACCTCTCACACAGCCCGTTCGTCTGGGGGTGGTATGGGGAGCTCAGGAGGGCCTTAATTTTGCAAACCTGCCAGAGTTGTTGGGTTAATTCAGCCGTAAATTGGGTGCCTCGGTCGGATAGGATTTCTTTTGGAAATCCTACCCGGGAGAACACCTGTACTAGTGCATTCGCTACCGTATCCGCTTGTATGTTGGATAGGGCGACAGCCTCTGGGTACCTGGTAGCGTAGTCCACTACGGTAAGAATGTAGCGCTTACCGGAGGGACTAGGGGTAGCCAGTGGTCCCACTAGGTCAATAGCAACCCGGCTGAAGGGTTCCTCTACAATGGGCATATTTACTAGCTGGGCTTTAGGGTGATCGCCTCGCCTTCCTACTCGTTGACACACATTGCAGGTGTTACAGTAAGTTCTAACGTCAGCGTGCACCCCTGGCCAAAAGAACGTGTGAGTAATGCGGTGTAGGGTACGGGTAACGGCTAGGTGGCCTGCTAAGGGGATGTCGTGGCCTATTTTGAGGATTTCTTGACGGTATTTGTGGGGCACTACCAGCTGTCGCCTACGCTGTCCCCTTTTCTCTGTCCAGCGGTATAGTTTCCCTTTTTCCCATAAGAATGTTTCATTATCTGCCCCGCCCCCTCCGGTCTCTGCTCGTTCCCGGTACTTTTGTAAGGTCGGGTCAGTCTTAGACTCTGCCTCGAAAGCATCTGGGGTGTCCCAGGGTATGGGGCCTAACCTGTCAGGCAAGGTCGGGGTAGGTCTTACCTGTGTCTCCCGCACTGGTGAGAGCTCTCGCTCCGTCCGGGCTTGGGCCCGTGTAGTCACTGGGTCCGCCTCGTTGTTGCATACTGGAGCATAGGCAGAAGTCATGGGGCCCAAATCGTTGCCCAGTAGTACTTCGGCAGGTAAATTATCCATTAGGCCCACGTTCACAGCCCCCTTTCCCGCTCCCCAATCAAGATGCACTTTAGCTGTTGGAATTTTGTACACATCCCCCCCCGCCACTCTAACGGCCACAGTCTGTCCGGATCGCTTGTGCTCTGGCACCAAATGACTCTGTACCAGCGTGATAGTAGCCCCTGTGTCTCGCAATCCCTCGGTAGATCGCCCCTCGAGCCATACCCTCTGCCGATGGTGCTGGCGGTTATCTGAGGCAGCATATACAGGGTCTGCCTCGTGAAGCGGCCCCACATATCCCTCCATAGGGGCCTCTTGGTTAACACAGAGGGCCCGGGCCGGACGATAGGACCCAGAGGGGTAATTGTAATTCCTGGGTGTCTGGTGCGTATTAAGGGGGCAGCTAGCCATGAAATGCCCTGGTTGCTTGCATCGGTGGCAAGTCGGTCTGTGACGCTCAGAGCTGTTATTGGGTGGTCCTGAGTGTCGGACGGGCCCTGTGGGCACCGGGGCTCGGAATTCAGCACGAGGGGGTGCACGGTAAACCTCTCTGGGTTCGACCCGTGCTGGAGCTCGGTAGTTCATGGGTTCGTGAAGACGGGAGTCATAATGTTCATCGGCCAATTTGGCTGCTTCTTCTAAGGTAGAAGGCCGCCTGTCTCGCAGCCATTCCTTCCCTTGCTGTTCCATGCCATTATAAAAATGTTCTAAGAGAAACAATTGTAAAATTTCCTCCCCAGTCACCGCTTTACTTCCGCTCAGCCAGTGATTTGCCGCTCTCCGCATTCGGTGCGCCCATTCCATATGGGTATCGTTAGGCTTCTTTTCCGTGCCCCGAAACTGTCGGCGATACGTGTCCGGAGTTACAGCGTACCGTCGCAACAGTGTCTCCTTAACTAGCTCATACTGTGTCACTTCCTTAGCACCCAGAGTACGAAAGGCTTCCAGGGCTCGCCCGGATAGTTTCCCAGACAATATCGTGGGCCACTCTCTGTTGGGAATCTGGTGCAGGGCACATTGCCTTTCGAAGTCCGCCAAATATTCATCAATCCCTGTCTCGCTCTCTAGAAAGGGTCGAAATGCCGTATAGGGTATCTTGGGCCTCCCAGCATTTTCGACAGGGATGATTGCCTGCGGGGCTACAGCATTGCGGTGTGCGTTCGCTAGGTTGAGTTCGTGGGCTCGAGTCTCTCGTATATCCTCGTCCGCCTCCGCCATCAACTGCTGTACCAATTCCATGGAGGGGTTCGGCCCGTATAATGAGAGCCTTTCCCGAACAATCCTGTTTTTTTCGTCACTAATCGTGGTCGGTGTTTCCGCCATTGTGAAGCTCTGATCCAGTTCGTTCAATTCTGCGATCAGCTCTCTCCTCGGCCGGTTGCTGGCGTACCCCCCTCTGCTTTCAAGTAAATCCTTTAGGGTTGTACGCTTCAATTTTTCGTAAGCGCTCTCCATCCGTTCTGTACCTCTCCTAGGAAATCCAGGAAAATCCCGCCGCTGCCGCCAAATGTTACGGTTACCCTTAGTCTCGCTGAGAGATGGACCGCTTAGTAGCCTGGATCCCTATTGCTAAAGAGGGGAGAAGCTGCTTTCCATAGTATTCTATATGAGTCTCGCAAATATAGAATAATCTCCCTTAGCTGCAGTACAGCTAGGATACCCTTCTGCCCACAAAAACGAGTCAACGCTGCGATTGAGGGTCAAACAAGAACTCAGCACTGGGATGCCCAGCCTGCTTTTTATTAAGGTTACATGCACACAGGGCACTCCCAGGGGGAGAGGGGGGGGGGAAGCACAAAATCCCCCATCACACATTTAGATAGAGAGCACTGTCCTTTGACAGGCCACAATAGGTTTACAGTACTTAAGATAACAAGTTTACAAGTTCATCTTATCAATTAGCAGTCTGGCTCCAGAGGTGATTAGACAATGGGATTGGTTATCCCTAAACTTAGAGCTGAGGCCAGCAAAAATGTGTATTTAGGCAATAGTTTCTAAAAGCTGAAAAAAAAGAGTTAACTCTTTATGAAATGATACTTGTTACGGTTTTCTTGGAGCCCTTCTTAGGCGCTGGCTTGCTGGTTCAGGCATTGCTGCTGGGAAATAAGCTCTTCACAACAAAATAACTAATGCTTCTGTAACAGACACTGCTTCCTCTGCTGCACTGTCACATGGGGTCTCCACTTCAGCCACACTCCTATGTCTGACAATAGACAAGGAGGTGGTGTTGGTATTTTACTTTCCTCTCATTGCACCTTTCAACAAATACAGCCCTTCTCTTCCCTCACATTTACTTCATTCGAAACACACATGATTCGCTTATTCTCTCCCCTCTCTTTACGTGTTGCAGTCATATACCGCCCCCCTGGCTCCGCAACTCTATTTCTAGATCACTTTGCTGCCTGGCTACCTTACTTCCTTTCCTCAGATACCCCTGCCCTCATTCTCGGTGACTTCAACCTCCCTGTTGATAACCCCACTGCTTCCTCTGCAAAACAACTACTGCAACTAACTTCCTCTTTCGGCCTGTCACAATGGATTGACTCTCCCACTCAAAGATGGTCACTCCCTTGATCTGATTTTCAGTTATCGATGCACTATCTCAAACTTCACAAATTCACCTTTTCCTCTTTCTGACCACCACCTCCTCACTTGTACTATCACCTCCCTCCCTACAACTCTCCCTCCTTCTACCCCTACACTAAACTTCACAGAAGAATCAAGAACCTCTCTCTTCCGTCCGTCCCCTCCTTTTCCTGTCGTGATGAATCCATCTTCCACTATAACTCCACCCTTACATCAGTCCTTGATAACCTGGCCCCACCTACCATAGCTCGGAAAACATACACTCATCCTCAGCCCTGGCATACTCCTCTGACACGGTACCTATGCAGATGTTCCCGTACTGCTGAGCGACACTGGAGGAAATCTCAGAGTTCTGCTGACTTTCTTCACTATAAGTTCATCTTGAACTCTTACTATTCTGCCCTTAATCTATGTCTACTCTTTCTTCAAACCCAAAACGTCTGTTCTCCACGTTCAATACTCTTCTCTGCCTACCCCCACCTCAACTTTTCTCTCAGCCCAAGATTTTGCCAGCTACTTCAACAACAAAATCGACTCCATCAGAACTGAAATCAGCTCTCAACATACTACCGGTCTCCCACCCCCTCAAAAGCTCACAATCATCCAAAACCCACATAGCCCTAAATTTTTGCCCCTGTTACAGAGGATGAAGTTTCTGCCCTTATACTATCCTCTCATCTCACTACCTGTCCACTCTACCCCATCCCCTCACAACTACTCCCCTCCCTCTCTTCTACCCTTACCCCTATACTCACACACATCTTCAACCTCTCCATCAGCACTGGTATAGTTCCCACATCTCTTAAACATGCATTAATCACACCTATCCTCAAAAAACCTTCTCACTATCCAACCTCCCCATCCAACTACCGCCCTATTTCCCTACTACCTCTTGCCTCAAAGCTTCTTGAAAAGCTAGTATATGCACATCTATCCCATTTCCTTACATTAAACTCCCTCCTTGATCCACTGCAATCTGGATTTCTCCCCCTTCACTCAACAGAGACAGCAATTGTTAAGGTTACCAACGACCTACTTACAGCAAAATCAAATGATCTGTCTGCAGCTCTATACCCTCCAATCCTTCGGCATCTGTGACACAGCTCTCTCTTGGTTCTCTTCCTATCTGTCTAACCGTACCTTTAGTGTAGCCTTCTCTGGGATATCCTCTTCCCCGTTACCTCTTTCTGTTGGGGTACTGCAAGGCTCTGTCCTCTGTCCCCTTCTCTTCTCAATCTACACATCCTCACTAGGTTCCTTAATAAAGTCCCATGGGTTTCATTATCACTTGTATGCCGACGATACCCAAATCTACCTCTCTGCACCAGAATTATCTCCTTCCTTGCTAACCCGTGTCACTAACTGTCTCTCTCATATCTCATCTTGGATGTCCTCTCACTACCTCAAGCTAAATCTCTCCAAAACTGAGCTCCTTATTTTCCCCCCTTCTTCAAAAATCTCCACCCCCCCCCATGTCTCTATAACTGTTGACAATTCCATCATTACCCCAACCTCACATGCCCAATGTCTTGGGGTCACACTTGACTCAGATCTTTCTTTCACTCCTCACATTCAGTCCTTGGCTAAAGCCTGCCGCTTCCACCTTAAAAACATCGCTAAAATTAAACATTTCCTTACACAAGACACAACAAAGATTTTAATCCACTCTCTCATCTTTTCCCGCCTCGACTACTGCAACTCTATCCTCTCTGGTCTCCCTACCTGCCGGCTAGCTCCTTTACAATCCATAATAAATGCCTCTGCCAGGCTCATCTTCCTTGCACGTCGCTCTTCATCTGCCGCACCTCCCCGCCAATCCCTTCACTGGCTTCCTCTTTCCTCCAGGATTAAACACAAAATTCTCACTCTGACACACAAAGCCCTCAATTGCATTGCTCCCCCCTACATCTCAGACCTTGTCTCCAGATACTCTCCCTCCCATCCCCTTCGCTCATGATCTCCTACTCTCCTC
This sequence comes from Bombina bombina, assembly GCF_027579735.1. Taxonomy (NCBI): domain Eukaryota; kingdom Metazoa; phylum Chordata; class Amphibia; order Anura; family Bombinatoridae; genus Bombina; species Bombina bombina. Next base: position 523,070,020 of record NC_069505.1, on the reverse strand, counting down.
CTCTCTTGTTACCTCCTCACATTCCTGTCTACAAGATTTCTCAAGACTGACTCCCATCTTATGGAACTCTCTGCCTCGCTCCACAAGAATCTCCCCTAGTTTTAAAAGCTTCAAGTGCTCCCTGAAGACTCTACTATTCAGGGATGCTTACAACCTACACTAAACTTCCTATCTCCACTGCTATCCCTAAAACCCCATAGCATGTAAGCCTATGAGCCCAGCTGTTTGTAGTTCACCTTCATAAGAGCCGACTACAACAGTGCAACTCTCAGCAGGACCCTTCCCCCATTTGATCCCTGTAATCGTTTTTATATATCACCCATGTTCATAGCGCGGCGGAACCTGTTGGCGCTCTACAAATACCTGATAATAATAATAATAACAGACAGATAGATAGAACACTCAGTTTGCTGTGCCTATATGTGTAGAGCTATATAAAGAGGGAGATAGACAGAGAGATAGATAGAACACTCAGTTTGCTGTGTCTATATGCGTAGAGCTATATAAAGAGGGAGATAGACAGAGAGATAGATAGAACACTCAGTTTGCTGTGTCTATATGCGTAGAGCTATATAAAGAGGGAGATAGACAGAGATAGATAGATAGAACACTCAGTTTGCTGTGTCTATATGCGTAGAGCTAAATATTACAGCCAGCTGCAGTAACAAAGTAAAAAGGGAGGGGGAAAGAAAATCAGTCTAATATACAAGTTTTTTATTAACAGGTAGAAGAGGCTGATATATATTTATGACAAGATTTATGTCCCCAATGTGAATGCGACACAGACATGACGTAGGTATAGGACCGGAAGTCTGCCCCCTCCAGAGGATGACACAGTTACACAGACAGCAGGGAGCTATGGGGCATGGAGTTTGTCCTTCACCCTTTAGGGTAATACAGTGAAACTGACAGCGGAGAGCTATGAAACATGCACCCCCCTGTAGGATAACACAGTGACACTGACACTGTCTGTCCTTCCCCTGTAGGGTGACAAAGACAGAAGGGAACTAAGGGACATACAGTCTATTCCTGCACCTGCATGGTGACACAGTGATACAGACAGGAGGGAGCTATTGGACACAAAGTTTGCCCTTCCTCCTGTAGTGTGACAGAGACAGGATCTGTGGTACACGTAGTCTGTCCCTCCCTCTGTAGGGTGACACAGACAAATAGGAGCTATGCAACACTGAGTCTGTCCCTGCACCTGTATGGTGGCACAGTGACACAGACAGGAGGGGAGCTATGGAACAAGGGGGTTGTCCCTCCATCTTCTAGTTGACATAGTGACCAAGACACAAAATAATTATGGGACATGCAGAGCAACAGCCAACTCATATAACCCCAAAAAGTGCTGACACTGGAGGTGACTTGACAGATCTGAAGACATTTAGCACAGAATGTCAGGTTTCCAGTCTGCAAGCATCTCTCTGTCGGAGATACAACAGGTGACAGTGCGGGCGGAATTCTGCACGACTTGTTCAAACAGGAGTTTGATAGAGAGAAGAGACAAGAATAGCTTTTTCTCTGGAACAGCACTGAGTGTGTAGACAGCAGATAGAACATACATAGGCCATATTTATTTATTTATAAAATGTTTTACCAGGAAAAAATACATTGAGATTTTGTTTTTAAGTATGTCCTTGGATATGACAGCTAAACATTACATATTGTACAAAATAGTTACATTTTTATATAGCTATACACAGACACAAGTTAAGTCTTTTTATAATTTACCATCTTTACAGGATTGATTTTTTTGTAAAGATAGAGAGATGTTTCTTTCAAGGATCTCAGATTGCCGGAGGATTTGGTGCTTTCCGTAAAGGTTATTCCACAGTAGAGGAGCTCTGAATGAAAGCGCCAACCGACCAGCTTCCTTGTTTTAACGGGGAATGGAGAGTAGAGTGGAAGAGAGGACCTTAAATTATAGGAGGAGTGGGGAGCAGGGGTGAGCATACTGCTCAGGTAGTACGGGAGTTTCTCAGAAAGGTGGTTATAGACAAGACAAGAGAGGTGAAGAAAATGTCAAGCGAGAGCCAGTTTAGTTATTGTAACATATCACAATGATGAGTTTTGTAATCATATTGCAGGACAAATCGGGACAACGAGTTATAGAATTGTAAGTTTACAGAGATGGATCTGAGGCGCAGACGCAAACACAACATTCCCGTAATTAATTGCTGGGATCAACATTTGTTGTACATTTCCTAAATTCAAGATTTAGACAGGATTTAATTCTAAAAAGGGCTCCACAGATCTGTGTTTCGCTAGCTACATCTTTTACTATTACTTACTATTGAGTTACCTTGGGGGGGGGGGCTTTGTTGAGTAGGTCCTTTACTGATGATAGGTTAACAATGTAGACATTTTTACGTCACATGGCACATTCTTTATAGTTTCTGTTAGGTAATGTTGCAAATCTAAGGTTGTTGAGCACTTTATAGGTTAGGGTAAGTATTTTGAATTGTATTCTGAAGTATACGGGAAGTCAGGGACTTGCGGATTGGGGCATCTGATGTAGATTGGTGATTTAGGTGGATGCTAATGTGCTGAAGCATTCATGGTAGATTGGAGGGAGGGGGGAAGAGAAGCAGAATTTGGGAAGCCCATTTAGGAGTAGGTTGCAGTAGTCAATAAGTGACAAAACGAGTGAATGAGTTAGTATTTTTGTGGTTTCTTTGGTAAGGAAAGGACTGAATTTTGGAGTGGATGTGAGTTCTGAGTTAAGTGTGACACCGAGACAGCGGACATGGAATAAGTTGGTTTTAATGCTATCGGAAATAAAGCTTAAAGATTTTACTTTTGATACAGTGAGCGAGCCAGTTTGTACTTTGAGAATAGAGTCTCCTACAGTAAAAGAAATGTCAGGTGTCGGATGTCTCGGAGAGGGGGGAATAAGAAGCAGCTCTGCTTTAGCATATTGAGTTGGAGGTAGTGTGAAGACATCCAAGAAGAAATTACAGAGAGGCAGTTGGTAATCTGGTTGCGTAAAGAGGGAGAGATATCAGGAGAGGAAAGATAGATTTAATTATCAACAGCATATAAGTGCTACTGAAACCAAACGAGGATATGTTTTCCAAAGTAGGATGTATAGATAGAAAACAGCAGGGGACCCAAGACAGAGCTTTGTGGTACTCCTACTGACAGAGGCAAAGGATCAAAGGATATACAGTACTGCTAAGGGAACAGTTTGAGAGATAGGAAAAAAATAGAAAATGGGCTGTGTCTCGGATGTCAAAATAATGTAGAGTTTGTATAATAACTAGTAATAACTATAATAATAATAACTAGTATTTATATAGCGCCTTACTCCCAGTGGGACTCAAAGTGTTTTTTTCAGCGCTCGCTCTCGGAATTAACCAAATTGGCAGCTGAATAGTAAAGTTGTTATTATTACCCAATTTAATGGTACTCATTTTATTGCCCTTGGAAGGATAAAGGGTTTGTAAGAGGAGAGGATGGTCAACTGTGTTGAAAGCAGCAGATAGATACAGAATAATAAGTAAGGAATCGTGGCCCTTTAATTTAGCTGATAGATCGTTAGTTACTTTTGTGAGAGCAAAATCAAGTAAAGTGTTAGTTGAGAAGAAATAGTTTAGTGATTATAGATTAATAGTTCCAATAATTAGGAGGCAAAGGGAACTATGGTGGCTGTTAGTTAGAAGAGGTGGAGGGGTCAAGTTTTTTTTTAGGATTGGTGTGATTAACACTTTAATGTATCAGGACATGTGACAGTGGTGAGAGACTGGTTAAAGAGGTGAGTTAGGGCTGTGGTTAAAGTCGCAGAGAGAGCGAGAGAGAGAGCTCATGAAGGAATGGGTTCGAGTGAACAGTTTGTGAGATGAGAAGATATGATTCCTCTGTTACAGGAGAAAAGTAACAGAGTTTTATTAATAGAAGGAGTAGGTAGAAGTGATGGCTTTCAGAGGTGGCAGAGAGAGATGTTTTTTCTAACTGTGTCAATTTTTTATTTTTAAAATGATCATCTGAGCAGTGAATTTGGTAGTGGGTGGAAGTGCAGGTAGACGTAGAAGGGAGTGACAGGTTGAAAACTGCCTTCTGGGGTTGGATGAATGAGTTAATATGAGGGACAAGAAATAGAGATGTTTGGCTAGATTGAGGGCAGCGTTATATGATCTGATTTCTATGAGGGACCACACTAAAATTATTCATGTTGGATAATGTTAATGTGCAAAGACGACTGATTTTTTAATCCATTAAATATGTCACTGTCATTAAAGGGACATTAAACACTAAATAAATGCTAGATAGAATGATGCATTCAAAGAACAGATTCGTCTGAGAATAACATGTAGATGTATTTAAATATTGACTAAATAATTGCAAAGTTTTAGTGCCTGTAAAACAATGGGAGCTGCCATGTTGTAACTTAGGTTACTTTCTCTGCTCTGGCCTATCACGGACAGTTATACATAGGTCACTAGAGTGTGCAGCCAATGGGTGTGTGGAATATAAAAGTGTTCTGCAGTTCTATTTCTAACAGGAACTGAAAAGCTCACAATTTCAGAACAAAATTACAGGAAAAGGTATAAAATAAACAATGAAAGTATATTGCAGAGTGTTTTTATTTATACAGTTTATCATTTTATATTACAATCTTAAAGTGTTTAATGTCCCTTTAAGTAACTTTATTCCTACACAGAACCGATCATTTAACCCATTAAACATGTCACTATCATTAAGTAACTTTATGCCTACACAGAACTGATCATTTAAACCCATTAAGGGCTATATTACGTGTGGAGCGCTGACTGAGCCTATGACCATGTTTAAATTATTATTATTATTATTATCGGTAGCGCTAAATCACGAAACCCGGTGTGCAAAATGCATTTGTTCTTCACATAAGAACAATGTACTTTTATTATTAAATATATATATAGAGAGTGAGAGAGAGAGAGAGAGAGATATGATAACGTTTATGCAAAATAAATATATAGATCAGTATATACAGATATATATATATATATATATATATATATGTGTGTGTGTGTGTATTTAAGAATAAAAAGGACATAAGTGAAGAACATTGTAATGTTAAATATGTACAGTAAATATACAGTAATACACAAATACATCTGTACACATAATCTTTAGACATGTATATCTATGTATCTCTATGTTAAAGCCCTTTGTAGCTTTTTTTTCTAACACCAGAGACCTCATATCTTTGATCCCTTATAATTTTTTAATGCAATATTTTAATAATTTTTACCAGACAGTGTTATTACGAGTGTAACTGTGCTGTTAAATGTATTTTTGATGTTTTTTGTCTTGCGTAACATTTAACCAGAGCTCTGAAGCTGCGCTAATCTGACGGGCATTAAATTAAATCGTGCTCAAACAAACACGTTTACTTTCAACTTTTAATACACATGCTACTTCCGATGCGCAAAGAGCCGCGATAAACCCCTTATTGATTGAGCAACAGTTAGCTCTATAGTCGTAATTTAGCCATAAACATGTCCCTGTCATTAGGTCCTTTGCTCATACATGGGACTGACTCTTTAACCCATTAAACATGTCACTGTCATTAGGTCACTTTGTCCCTACATGGGACTGACTCTTTAACCCATTAAACATGTCACTGTCATTAGGTCACTTTGTCCCTACATGAGACTGACCCTTTAACCCATTAAACATGTAATTGTCATTAGGTCACTTTGTTCCAACATGAGACTGACCATTTAACCAATCAAAAATGAAACTGTCATTAGGTCACTTTGTTCCTACATGAGACTGACCCTTTAACCCATTAAACATGTCACTGTCATTAGGTCACTTTCTTCCTACATGAGACTGACCCTTTAACCCATTAAACATGTCACTGTCATTAGGTCACTTTGCTCCTACATGAGACTGATCCTTTAACCCATTAAACATGTCACTGTCATTAGGTCACTTTGCTCCTACATGAGACTGACCCTTTAACCCATTAAACATGTCACTGTCATTAGGTCACTTTGTTCCTACATGAGACTGACCCTTTAACCCATTAAACATGTCACTGTCATTAGGTCACTTTGTTCCAACATAAGACTGACCCTTTAACCCATTAAACATGTCACTGTCATTAGGTCACTTTGTTCCAACATGAGACTGACCCTTTAACCCATTAAACATGTCACTGTCATTAGGTCACTTTGTTCCAACATGAGACTGACCCTTTAACCCATTAAACATGTCACTGTCATTAGGTCACTTTGTTCCAACATGAGACTGACCCTTTAACCCATTAAACATGTCACTGTCATTAGGTCACTTTGTTCCTACATGAGACTGACCCTTTAACCCATTAAACATGTCACTGTCATTAGGTCACTTTCTTCCTACATGAGACTGACCCTTTAACCCATTAAACATGTCACTGTCATTAGGTCACTTTGCTCCTACATGAGACTGATCCTTTAACCCATTAAACATGTCACTGTCATTAGGTCACTTTGCTCCTACATGAGACTGACCCTTTAACCCATTAAACATGTCACTGTCATTAGGTCACTTTGTTCCTACATGAGACTGACCCTTTAACCCATTAAACATGTCACTGTCATTAGGTCACTTTGTTCCAACATAAGACTGACCCTTTAACCCATTAAACATGTCACTGTCATTAGGTCACTTTGTTCCAACATGAGACTGACCCTTTAACCCATTAAACATGTCACTGTCATTAGGTCACTTTGTTCCAACATGAGACTGACCCTTTAACCCATTAAACATGTCACTGTCATTAGGTCACTTTGTTCCAACATGAGACTGACCCTTTAACCCATTAAACATGTCACTGTCATTAGGTCACTTTGTTCCTACATGGGACCTACCCTTAAACCCATTGAACACATCACTGTCATTGCGTCACTTTGCTCCTACATGTGACTGAGCCTATGACCTTTTCTGCACATCTCTGGGTTCTTTATACCAGCCCAATTGCAGTTTTTGTGTAACTCAAAAAGGATGAATAATTCATGTTGCACCTGAATCTCTTTATGCAGCAAATGCAATTTTCTATTCCCCTTCGAGGCTTCAATCAGTTGTCCTGCAGGAATTTATTATAGAGCTCAGTAATTTCATTCCATGCCTCATATCAGTCTATACATATATAGAAACACGCTGATTGCATATATTTATGTATGTATGTGTGCACATGTGCGTATGTCTATATATAGTTATATTCAGGGCTAGAAATGTCCATTAGTCCTGGACATGTAAGAAATTACAATCAACAAGTAAAAAATATATTTATTTTCATATCTTCAACATGCGCTTCCTTTACTTATGGTAGATAACATGATGAGCTGGAGAGGAGATTTGGGTGTCCTCTGTCAGTAATTTAATTATACAGCATCCATGTTTTTTAATAAGCGTTTACAATGTCCTGTTTGCTTCTTTGCCTTATTGTCTGCTCTCACATTAGGACAACTCATATTCCACTTGCTGTGTAAGCTTGATTCCTTGTGTCTGCTCCCTCCTGCCTGCGCCTGCTCCCTCCTGCCTGCGCCTGCTCCCTCCTGCCTGCGCCTGCTCCCTCCTGCCTGCGCCTGCTCCCTCCTGCCTGCGCATGCTCACTCCTGCCTGCGTCTGCTCACTCCTGCCTGCGTCTGCTCACTCCTGCCTGTGTCTGCTCACTCCTGCCTGTGTCTGCTCACTCCTGCCTGCGTCTGCTCACTCCTGCCTGCGTCTGCTCACTCCTGCCTGCGTCTGCTCACTCCTGCCTGTGTCTGCTCACTCCTGCCTGTGTCTGCTCACTCCTGCCTGTGTCTGCTCCCTCCTGCCTGTGTCTGCTCCCTCCTGCCTGTGTCTGCTCCCTCTTGCCTGTGTCTGCTCACTCCTGCCTGCGTCTGCTCCCTCCTGCCTGCGTCTGCTCCCTCCTGCCTGTGTCTGCTCCCTCCTGCCTGTGTCTGCTCACTCCTGCCTGTGTCTGCTCCCTCCTGCCTGTGTCTGCTCCCTCCTGCCTGTGTCTGCTCACTCCTTCCTGTGTCTGCTGACTCCTGCCTGTGTCTGCTCCCTCCTGCCTGTGTCTGCTCCCTCCTGCCTGTGTCTGCTCACTCCTGCCTGTGCCTGCTCCCTTCTTCCTGTGTCTGCTCCCTCCTGCCTGTGTCTGCTCCCTCCTGCCTGCGCCTAATCCCTCCTTCCTGTGTCTGCTCCCTCCTTCTTATGTCTTAATAAGAAGGATCACACTGAAGAGCAGACAGTTCAGAAACTATGTGTGCAGAAGAGATTGCCAACAAAAATAAAACTTTCCAAGATAGCAACTTAATATCAAGAGAATGCATAGGCTCAAACGAAGCAAGTTGTAGAAAAGAACAAGGATTTAGACTCCAAGGAGGAGCAACAGGTTTGAAGACAGGTCTGATTTGAACCAAAGCTTGAACAAAGTATTGATTATCAGGCAAACATGCCAACTTCCTGTGAAATAAAACGGAAAGAGACTAAATCTGACCCTTTTTAAGAGAACTAGTTGAAACCACCTTTTTGAACCCTTCCTGTAAAAACTGAAGAATCTGTGGAACTTTCACCTTGTCCCAGGGAAAACCATGTTCAGCGCACCAGGACAAGTACATTTTCCACAGCTTGTGGTATATGCGTCTAGTCACAGGCTTAAGCGCCTGAATTAAAGTATTAATCACAAACTCAGAGAATCCACTTTGAGCTAAAATGTTATGTTCAATCTCCTCACAGTCAGCCTCAGAGAACCTAGATCTTGATGAAAGAACAGACCTTGGGTCAGGAGGTCAGGTCTCAGAAGAAGACGCCACAGAGGAGCAGATGAAGAACTAATGAGATCTGTGTGTACTAGGTACTTCTTGGCCACACAGGAACAATGAAAACAGCCGGAACTCTCTCTTGTTTGAGACGTGCTATTGTACATGGAAGAAGGACGATTAGAGGAAATGGATAAACTAGGCGATAATCCCAGGGAACCGCCAATGCATCTACCAATTCCGCTTGAGGTTCCTTTGATCTTGAGTCGTATCTCAGAAATTTGAAATTGAGACGAGAGGCCATGAGATCTATCTTTGGAAACTATCATTGAAGCACGATTTCATCGAACACCTCCTGATTTAGAGACCATTCTCCTGAATGAAGATTCTGCCGGCTTAGATAGTCTGCTTCCCAATTCTCCACTCCTGGAATATGAATTGCTGATATTAGGCATCTGTGGCTCTCTGCCCAGTCTAGAATACGATCAACTTCCTGTATCACTAACAGACTGCGGGTCCCACCCTGGTGATTGACATTCGTCACTGTAGTGATGTTGTCTGATTGAAAATCGATTAGATCCGGCTGAGCCCAACTGCGGCCATGCCACTAAGGCATTGAAAATGGCTCTGAGCTCCAAGATATTTATGAGGGGGGAAAGCTTCTTGAGAAGACCACACTCCCTGAGCTCTCAGAGTTTCCCATACTGCTCGACAACCAGAAAGGCTTGCATATGTGGTAATAATCCCTGGTGGCTGCATCCAATAATATCACCTGAGAGAGATCTGAGTGATCCTTGATCCATTGCATGAGCATGCACAACTGTAGAGGTCGCAAATGAAATTCAAACAAACGGCATAGCATCCGATGCTGCAACTATCAGACCTACTACCTTCATACATTGCGTGACAGAAGGGAGTCAAGTAGACTGGAGAACCTGACAGGTTGATTGCAATTTGAGCCTGCGTTGTTCTGTTAGAAAGACTTTCCATAACCAGCGAATCTTTTGTAACACCTTTGACTCATGTATGAGGAACAAAATAACTCTTTTCTAGATTTACCTTCCAGCCATGAGTCTGAAGATACCAAAGTAGCTTCTCGGTATGAGCAGCCGCTTATTGTGAAGATGAAGCTTGAACCAATATGTTGTGCAAATATGGTGCCACCACAATGCCTTGTTGTCTGACCACTGCAAGTAATGCTCCCAAATCCTTTGTAAAAACTCTGGGAGCATTTGCCAGACCAAAAGGTAGGGCATTGAACTGGAAGTGTTTGTCCAAAAAGGCAAACCTGAGGTACCGAAAATGATCCGGATGAATTGGAATGTAAAGATACGCATCCTTCAAATCTATAGTGATCATGAAGTAACCCTATTGAACAAGAGGGAGGATAGTTCTAATTATCTCCATCTTGAATGAAGGAACAAAGGAAGGAACAAAGTGGCATAAACACTTTAGATCTAAAATTGGTTGAAAGGTTCCCTCTTTCTTTGGGACAAGTAAGTAAAACTCCTTTCCCCTGTCCTTCTGGGGAACGGGAACGATAACTCCCATGAATTCCAGACCTGAACACAAAGCAGGAAGGCAAGCTTTCTTTCTGGGCTCTTTGATATACAAGACCAAAAGAACCTTCCCTTTGGGTGACCGGAAGCCTATTCTGTAACCCTGGGAGACAATGGCTTGCACCCAAAGATCTGGAACAGACTGAGCCTAAACTTCTTGAAATAGGTGTAATCTGCCCCCTACCAGAGTCGCCCTCTAGCTGAAGACCGACTGCTTGGGCTGTTTGTTCTTGTTACAGACGGGGTTGGGTTTCCAAGTACTTCTGTTGGTCTCCGGGTTAATTTGAAGGAGAAGATCTTTGCGATTTGTTCTGACAAAAGGAGCGAAAAGGCTTATCCTGAAAAAAGAAGCACCCTTCCCACTAGTGACCATAGAAATAATCAAATCCAGACCAGGGCAAAACAGTGTCTTACCCTTAAAGGGACAGTCAGATCCAAAAAAAGTTCATGATTCAGCTAGAGTATGTAATTTGAAACAACTTTACAATTTACTTTTATCACCAATTTTGCTTTGTTCTCTTGGTATTCTTAGTTGAAAGCTAAACCTAGGAGGTTCATATGCTAATTTCTTAGACCTTGAAGGACCTTGAAGGGCATTTGACAGTTTTTCACCACTAGAGGGCGTTAGTTCATGTGTTTCATATAGATAACATTGAGCTCATGCACGTGAATTTACAGAGGATTAAGCACTGATTGGCTAAAATGCAAGTCTGTCAAAAGAACTGAAATAAGGGGGCAGTCTGCAGAGGCTTAGATACAAGATAATCACGAGGTAAAATGTATTATTATAATATGTTGGTTATGCAAAACTGGGAAATGGGTAATTAAGGGATTATCTATCCTTTAAAACAACAACAATTCTGGTGTTGACTGTCCCTTTAAAGGCCAAAGACAGTAATCTTGATTTGGAAACCATATCTGCTGAACATGACTTAAGCCAAAGAGCCCTTCTGGATAACTCAGCAAAAACTTAAATTATGCTTACCTGATCATTTTCTTTTCTTCAGATGGAGAGTCCACAGCTGCATTCATTACTTTTGGGAAATAAGAAGGAGGAGGCAAAGACACCCCAGCCACAGGCTTAAATACTCCTCCCACTTCCCTCATCCCCCAGTCATTTTGCTGAGGAGCAAGGAACAGTAGAAGAAATACCAGGGTGAAAAGGTTCCAGAAGAATAACAAATAAGAGACGCCCCACAGAAAAAATACGGGTGGGGAGCTGTGGACTCTTTCCATCAGGTAAGCATAATTTAAGTTTTTCTTCATAAATGGAAAGAGTCCACATCTGCATTCATTGCTTTTGGGAAAACAATACCCAAGCTATAGAGGACACTGAATGCAAAAACGGGAGGGTACAACAGGCAGCCCATTCTGAGGGCACCAGGCCTGAAAAACCCCAACCCAACCAAACCCCGATTCGTCAGAGCCGGGCAAAAAAACTAGAAGGAAAAGGCCCCAAGGACACTGACCCGAAGATAGTCCGAAAGCCTAACTAGAGACCGCAAACAGACTCACGGAGCCAACACTCCTCCAGGAGAACCGTCGCCCAGCAGTCAGTCCCCACACAGCCCTACCTAGTACAGTACCAAAGTCTTCAAAAGGGAGAGGACAAGGGTAAGCAAAAGGGATACCCAAAGGTACAACAAAATCCCTAAGGAAAAACCCCCTTCAAAGGAAGGTCAAGTCCACAGAGACCCGAATGGATCCCGAGAACAAGGGGAAATGACGCCCAACCCACAAGGAGCAACCTGGCATCATCAAGGAGAAGAAACATCTTCCAAACATTGTGCAACAGCATTGACAAGACAGCTGAAGACAAAGTCCTCAAAATGTCAGAACTCAGAGAATGAGCAAACAGTAGCAAATAAACGTCTGAGTCTAGTAACACGCTGCCATCCATAGAAAGACTCAGAGAAAACACTATCCGTAAGGAAGAAGCGGCCGCACAAAGTAGCAGACTGCCCAACCTCCAAGACATATTTTGCCCCACCGCCAAGACAGGACACTCATCCAGGCAAGTCAGGCTGCCAAACCTATTCACAGATTTTAAAGAGGGAGAGGCACAGAACCTCTAAAAAGAAGGTCCACTGTCACCCCAAGACCTGATGATGAACAACAGATCTCAGATCCTACACTTAACCGAACCAGCCCAAGCAGCGGCAGATCTGAAAGCAAGGGAACCGAAAGGAACCCCAATACCAGCCCCCAAAAGGGTGGAAGAATGGACACAGCCACTTCAACCTAAAGACAATCGAGCAGGCGATAGACCTAAGGAGATCTAGCAAGGCCATCCGACTAAGTCTCAATGCGGAGCCAGCAGCTCCCCAGATGGACAGGAGCAACTTAAAGAGGAGACCAATCCCCGCACCAGAGAAACATCTGTTCTAACCTCCCGAACACAGTAGAGGCCCCGAAAAAGGGAACCACACCTCCGTAAGGAGGACAACAAGCCCCCTGAAGAGCAGAGCGTCGATAAACATCTGCTCATAAGACAGTAAGTCGTAGGAGGAACCAAGAGGACACAAAGCCACGTCACTGACATACACGGAAGAACCCCTTACACACCATCGTGCTAGCACACATACCAGGCACAGAAGTGACAGCTGAGCAACCGCAAACCTTCCGTCTGCTAGGCAGGAAAGCCCACCATCAGGTCACATCAGTTAGCTGTCGCAAAGGAACTGTATCGTCTGGCACCAAACCAGCCCCAAGGCGCTTCGGCTCTCAGTAAATATGGCCAAGTTGTAAAACAGAACAGCTTGAACAAGGGCTAAGCCCAAGTACCCCGGAAACTGGAACCCCCCGGCCAGTCCTTGGATCACAAGGTCCGGAAATATCCCACAGCAGGATCCACAAAGAGTAAAACCCTTGACAACCGGAAGATCAGAAGAAGCCCGGGCCCCACAAATGTTAAGATTAAACAATGTTCCAGGAACATAAATCCCTCGTCTTATATAAAAAAACAGACCTCCCAGGGAAAAAAATCCAGAATAACCCGGATAACAAGAGCAAGAAGCCCTTGAAAGCCTCGACCCCAAGGCAAGAGACCACCCCATGCAGGAGCTCAACATTCCAAAGAGCCAGGGCCATTAAAGAACACTACAGCTAATAGGCGTCCAAGCAACATAACATGACTGTGCTTGAAAGAGCGGCTAATCCCCCTAAGGGATACAGGGCACCGCTCATACCTCACCGGGGATCGAACTAGCAACCCTCGGATTGCTACAGTACAGAGTAGCCACAGAGCATTAGTATGAGCTAGTTGTCCAACTAGCCACGAGCTCCAGACACAAGGGGAACAGAGGGGACAAGTCACCCGAACAGAGCAACATCAAGCCTCCACATCACCTCAGATTCAAAGTCAGAGGACAGTAAAACATGGGTTTTGATGCCAACTGGATGGCAATACATAAACCATAAGAGTGGAAAACCACTAGGACCTCTTCTGTCCGAAGAAAGAGATGCAGAGCATTCCCAACACCGGGAAAAGGACCTCGCTGTCTAATGTCCCGAAAAAGGAACAACCCACTCCCAAAAGGAATCGAAGGCCCCCGAAGGCGATCTATCCACAAGGAGAAAACGGACAATCCAAGAGGTCTCAATGAAAAAGAGAACCACTAAAGGAACAAGCCCAAAAAGGACAATTACCTAAAGCAACACCGCCTCGACCGGCGGAAAAAAAAGTTCTAAATCCTCTAATCTTCCCACCATGTGGATAGGTATAATCTATGTTCCAAGGGTATCAGAAGCAACAGAGAGTGACGCAGCAAAATACACTAACCCAGTCACCAGAGAGAAGGAACCTGCAAGTCCTCTTTAGAATGCTTAGCTAAAACTTGTAAAACAATAACAAGAAAACTAAAATAAGCTAAGAGCACTCGGCACCCCCACCTGACCATCAAGGCAAAATAGGTGCCACTTGTCTGACTAAGCCTGCGAGTCAGAAGATCGGAACACAAGCAGGACAAGCCTGCAATCAGGGTCATAACTGCCAAGCTGGCTAAATCCTCAGAGAGGAAAAAAACAGACATAACATGGGACCAACGTGCCCTGAACAACTTCCATAGAAGCAAACAGCAAGTATCAATCCCAGATATTTTTAAGTTCCCGCAGGAAACATAGCATGAAAAATAAAATAAAATTCATCCTAACCGGATTAAACAAAATAACAGGCAACCCGAGGGTAAATGCCCAAGAAGAAAGGAAGGTCCGCAGGACCACCCTAACAGAAACCCCTTTACTTCCAACAAAACTGGGAAGGATCTCGATAACAAGACCTAAAGGAGATTACTTCATCCCCCCATGTCTAACAAGGTGAGCCATTCGAAGGATACTGATGATTCCCATACCCAAGAAGGATAGGGTCCCCAAGCAGCTCAAAAACGTGTCTGAGTAAAACACTAAGGCGAGCCCGTCTGTAACGAAAAGCACAACACTCAGGAACAGTTACACCCGCAGGGAACTGTACATACCCTCCAGAGGCCGAGAGACTTGGGGCAATCGGGCATGAGCACAATTGCAAATAAACATCTGGACTTTGTAGATGCGCAAGCGCCAAAAGTATGTAAAAGCAAAAACGTACCATAACCTCTGGGGGGAACAAGTCACCCTTTCGAGGAGAGAAACACATAACTTGAGTTACCCACATGTGTAGCCGTAAGGAGCGGTAGGCAAATCGCCTTCCGGAGGACAGGGCCCCCTGAGGCGGATGGCTCAGCAGTCTCTTGAATCCCCGAGCCCGAGGAACAAGGCACTATAGGAGGGCCTAAAGAACATAACTGACTGACCTGAGTCAATGGGGCCAATTCGCATTCTTCACAGGACGAAGAATCTGAATCAGAAAGTTGACCAAACTCAACATCAGTATCCTCCATAACTGGATCAATGATACCCAAAAAAAGGACTATATATTTATTTTAAACAATTTAAACGGCACCTGACACCCACAATGACTGGGGCACACACCACCTCCTATGTACCAGACACCAGCAGAATGTAAACTCGCCCGGTCACAAGGTGAACCGTGAAGTCCAACAAAAGCGCGACCGACAGTAAGGTTGCGTCACTTCAACAGGCCGTTGTGTTCTAAGCCACGAGCCCAATTAATACTACACATAAGCAGATTGAATCACATAACAAACATGATTTAAAAAAACCCTGTTCAATAATCCCCCTCAGGAGAGATATTAATCCTTGATTCCAAGATATTTTTCATGTGAGTTCGCAGGAACAAATGAGTTACAGTACATTCATGAAGAAGCAAAATGAAATGACCTTACTGGAATCTACGCCGTGGAACAGGAACACGGCCCTTCAAGTGTGACGGATAGTAGCCTCGCCTCCGCCATGGACTTGAGAGAAGAAAGCAGGCAGCGAAGCAAAGTTCGACAACGCTGATTGCTTTAGGAGCTGTTACCATGAGTCAGGATGGTTTCGCAGAAAGACTCTTCCTGCATCTCCGGACTCTAACTTTCATCCATGCCCTCACTGAGAGAGTGACAGGATTACTTAAAACTCCCGTCCCATGTCGAAGAGTACTACCCTCCATAAGAGACAACAACAAACTTCTGACACTTCTCTGCCAACCTCCTGGGACGAATGGCAAAGAATGACTGGGGGATGAGGGAAGTGGGAGGAGTATTTAAGCCTTTGGCTGGGGTGTCTTTGCCTCCTCCTGGTGGCCAGGTTCTTATTTCCCAAAAGTAATGAATGCAGCTGTGGACTCTTTCCATTGATGAAGAAAACTGGTATTTTTCATGTTGATGCGCACAATTTGTATAATTGCATCGCAGATAAATGAATTTGCTGTCTTAAGCATCTGTATACGGTCATCAATCTCCTTTAGTGAAGATTACACTGAAAACCATTACGACAAGGGATCACACCCGAAAGCTCTGGCAGCTGAAAAAGTAGACCCCCCTGTAGGAAAATATTCCTAAGATATCCCTCCAGTTTCCTGTCCATCGGATCCTTAAAGGACTACTGTCCTCAAGAGGAATGGTTGTATTTTTAGTTAGGATAGAAACAGCTCTGTCCACTTTCGGGAACAGTGTTCCATAATTCTAAATGATGGTCCTGAACAGGAAACAATCTTTTAAAGTTGGGAGGAGTAAAGGGAACACCAGGTTTCTCCGATTTCATGGCTATAACATCAGCAACCAAAGAAGGAACGGGGGAAAACATTTGGAGTTTCTACATTAGATTTGAAAATAATGTCCAGCTTTTGAACCGGCTGTTCCTCAGCCATTTTAGGTTCAGAAACTCCCAGTGTCTTTAACACCTCCTTTAATAAATACCTAAGGTGTTCCATTTTGAACCCTTAAAGAAATATCTTCGGAATCTTTCTCAGATTCCCTGGAAGAATCAGAGGATGAAAGTTCACCTTCTGTGCTAGATAAGGAATCCTCCTCATCAGAGGCCTGCAACATTTTGGTCGCAGAGACTTCTACTGAGCTGCTTGTGCTAGAATCATAAAACAAAAGTTTAATCTTTCTCTTGCATTTACCTGAGAAAGGCATAGCGCTCAGAGACGCAGACACTGCCACTGTAATTGAGAGGCAAAATGATTGTGAAAAGGGCGTAATTCAGGCCGTAGTATGGGAGCGAGTGAGCCCGGTATAGTAGATTGGGAACTAGAAGTCACATGTTCAAATAGAGCAGCGGAGCATACTGGGGTATTTAGGTGACTAGGGCCTGCTGACTGAAACAGGAGAGTATGGGCAGGAGGGCTTACTACGGTAGACTGAGTATTAGAGTTCCCAGAATGAGACTGAAGAACAGATGACAGACAAGAGCGGTACAATCGAGCTGGAGGACAAACCATACTAAGCTTACAAAGCATACATTTGTTAGAATCAAAAACTAATTTAGGAGAGGTTTCATCAGAAGAGAAATAAATAGGGACTTACCCATCTTCTTAATCACTATTCTTTGCAGTTCCGAAGGAAAAGACAGATTCAGTGTAACTGACACCACAGGACTGTATGGGGTTACATCAATATGCCACCAGGTGCGGCGGCACAGGAACTTCCCTACGACATCAATGAGCAGAGGAAACCAATACTCTACTAAGAGCTTTACATGGATAACCATGTACACCCCTGACCCTCTCTTGAAGAAAACAATTAATTGAGAGTACCTGTAAAATAAAATTCCAGCAGAGCACCGCTAATCTCTGCCTGCCTCCTTGACGAGGCAAAGAACTACTGGGAAGGTAAGGGAAGTGGGAGGGATAGTTTAATGAATTAGGATTTGTGGACTCCATTTGAAACTCCATTAGAAAGAAATAGGAGGCTTTGTATGTAAAATAATAATAATAATATGTTTCTAAGGTTTCTTAGGTGATATATGAAAGAGGGCCTTCTGGGCTCACAAGCTATGTTTCTGGGGGTATGTATAAACGACAGTCATACTGATACAACACATGAATATTTACTACTTTCACACAAGCGCTGAGAACATACACCACTGATGTAACACCTAAACACTGCATGTAAATGAACAGATGTGGTGACAAATTAATCCCTTGTATAATCTGGTATCAACATACTCAGTGAGGGTGTTTCAAATGTTCTTGTCTACTAAGAGGTCAGTATGTTCAAAATCTATAACACCTGTCCTAGAATCGCTATCCTTACACTGTGACCCAGAAAGCCATACTTATCCCATAATCTGACCCACTAATGCTAAATGTATTTGACCCAATATTTATTTAAATGAAATCCAAGCCACCAACATTTACCTTTGGTAACACTGTCTGTACTCCCACTATTCCAAAATATCTACAGTCTCAGTGTTTGATCCCAGAATATAACAGATAATAAGATCTTAACTCTTCTCAATTCCTCAGTAACACTGCCTCTTCTCCCTGTATATCTAGATAATACGTCCTCATCTCACTGCCTCAGAAACGCTACCTCCTCACTCTGTATATCTAGATAATACATCCTCATCTCACTGCCTCAGTAACGCTACCTCCTCACTCTGTATATCTAGATAATACATCCTCATCTCACTGCCTCAGTAACGCTACCTCCTCACTCTGTATATCTAGATAATACATCCTCATCTATCTCACTGCCTCAGTAATGCTGCCTCCTCTCTCTCTATATCTAGATAATATGTCCTCATCTCACTTTCCCAGTCTGCCTCTGCTGTCTCATCTTCATTTCTACTCCCTGTACACAGCTGCAGAATGTATTGGTGCTTTACAAATAAAGATGCTAGTTATAATATAATATGTCCTCAACTCATTGTGCGTCTGCTCCCAGTGTATTTAGATAATAAAGTCCCAGCTTCTTTTATATTCTTGACTATCTGCTTACACTTCCATCACTGTCTTCCCATGTGCCCCAGGATGTGTTCCCAGTCGAACCAGTATATGAAAATTACATTATAATGGCACCTTATCCTAGTCTCACTGCATCCTCTCCTGGTATAAACCACTCACATATACCTCCCTCTCCATTTATCCCAGTCATAATGCTTCTCCTTCCAGCATATATCATTCTCCCCTCTCCCCCCTCCCTGTGCATTTTATTCACCCTGTCCCTCATCAAAGTATATCCCAGCCACACTGCCTCCCTTTCCTCTCTCCCTCATTCAACCTCTCAGTCCTGTCAAGCATGCTGCACCCTGGGATATGTAGTTCTCTTCCAGCCTTGTCTACTAGTCATCCCCCCTTTCAGAACTACAAGCCCCGGTGCCCCCCCCAACCCATCCTGTGATTGGCTGCTTGCTGTAGAATGAATGAAATTCTTCAGTATTGTGAGATTGGAGTCTCTGCAGTATTCTGCTCCATCCCCGGCAGTAGCAGCAGCATGAGTACAGCCGTCCACAACCCCCTCAAATCGTGAGTACCTGCACCCACAGGGGGTGCACTTACATCCTTGTCTGGGTTTATATGCATTTATATGCAGCAGCTAATGTGCAACATTTAGTGTGAGAATATCCAGATAGGGGATATGTACAGACCTACATCTGGGTATAAGTGTATTTATATGCAGCAGCTAATGTGCCACTTACAGAATATGGATACCTAGACGATGATATGTAGACAATTGTGTCTGGGTATATGTGCATATATATATATATGGAGCATTTAATGTGTAATTTACAGTGTGGGGATACCTGCAGGTCTATGTCTGGGAATATGTGCATATATATGCAGCAACTTATCTGCAACTTACAGTATAAAGATACTCAGAAATGGAATATAGTTTGCGTACTAATGTGCAATTTACAGTATAAGGACACCCAGACAGGGGATATGTACAGACCTATGTCGGGGTATATGTGTATTTATATGTAGCAAACAATGTGCAACTTACAGCATTGGAAACCAAGACAGGGGATATGTATATGTTTGTGTCTGGGTATATGTGCATATATGTGAAGCAGCTTATATGCATCTTACAATATAAAGATACTCAGAAAGGGGATATATGCAAGTATGTGTGCTAATCTGCAACTTACAGTATAAGGACACCCAGACAGAAGATACAGACAGATCTGTGCCTGGGTATATGTGTATTTATATATAGCAGCTAATATGCAACTTACAGTATAAGGATACCCAGACAGGAGATACATACAGATCTGTGTCTGGGTATATGTGTATTTATATATAGCAGCTAATATGCAACTTACAGTATAAGGATACCCAGACAGGAGATACATACAGATCTGTGTCTGGGTATATGTGTATTTATATATAGCAGCTAATATGCAACTTACAGTATAAGGATACCCGGACAGGAGATACATACAGGTCTGTGTTTGGCTATATGTGTATTTATATATAGCAGCTAATATGCAACTTACAGTATAAGGATACCCAGACAGGAGATACATACAGGTCTGTGTCTGGGTATATGTGTATTTATATATAGCAGCTACTATGCAACTTACAGTATAAGGATACCCAGACAGGAGATACATACAGGTCTGTGTCTGGGTATATGTGTATTTATATATAGCAGCTAATATGCAACTTACAGTATAAGGATACACAGACAGGAGATACATACAGATCTGTGTCTGGGTATATGTGTATTTATATATAGCAGCTTATATGCAACTTACAGTATAAGGATACCCAGACAGGAGATACATACAGATCTGTGTCTGGGTATATGTGTATTTATATATAGCAGCTAATATGCAACTTACAGTATAAGGATACCCGGACAGGAGATACATACAGGTCTGTGTCTGGGTATATGTGTATTTATATATAGCAGCTAATATGCAACTTACAGTATAAGGATACCCAGACAGGAGATACATACAGGTCTGTGTCTGGGTATATGTGTATTTATATATAGCAGCTAATATGTAACTTACAATATAAGGATACCCAGACAGGAGATACATACAGGTCTGTGTCTGGGTATATGTGTATTTATATATAGCAGCTACTATGCAACTTACAGTATAAGGATAACCAGACAGGAGATCCATACAGGTCTGTGTCTGGGTATATGTGTATTTATATATAGCAGCTAATATGCAACTTACAGTATAAGGGTACCCGGACAGGAGATACATACAGGTCTGTGTCTGGGTATATGTGTATTTATATATATAGCAGCTAATATGCAACTTACAGTATAAGGATACACAGACAGGAGATACATACAGGTCTGTGTCTGGGTATATGTGTATTTATATATAGCAGCTAATATGCAACTTACAGTGTAAGGATACCCAGACAGGAGATACATACAGGTCTGTGCCTGGGTATATGTGTATTTATATATAGCAGCTAATATGCAACTTACAGTATAAGGATACCCAGACAGGAGATACATACAGATCTGTGTCTGGGTATATGTGTATTTATATATAGCAGCTAATATGCAACTTACAGTATAAGGATACCCGGACAGGAGATACATACAGGTCTGTGTCTGGCTATATGTGTATTTATATATAGCAGCTAATATGTAACTTACAGTATAAGGATACCCAGACAGGAGATACATACAGATCTGTGTCTGGGTATATGTGTATTTATATATAGCAGCTAATATGCAACTTACAGTGTAAGGACACCCAGACAGGAGATACATACAGGTCTGTGTCTGGGTATATGTGTATTTATATATAGCAGCTAATATGCAACTTACAGTATAAGGATACCCAGACAGGAGATACATACAGGTCTGTGTCTGGCTATATGTGTATTTATATATAGCAGCTAATATGCAACTTACAGTATAAGGATACCCGGACAGGAGATACATACAGATCTGTGTCTTGGTATATGTGTATTTATATATAGCAGCTAATATGCAACTTACAGTATAAGGATACCCAGACAGGAGATACATACAGGTCTGT
The DNA here is from genome assembly GCF_027579735.1 of Bombina bombina. Lineage (NCBI taxonomy): Eukaryota > Metazoa > Chordata > Amphibia > Anura > Bombinatoridae > Bombina > Bombina bombina. The sequence goes on along the minus strand of NC_069505.1, from coordinate 523,048,392 downwards.
GTCTGGCTATATGTGTATTTATATATAGCAGCTAATATGCAACTTACAGTATAAGGATACCGGGACAGGAGATACATACAGGTCTGTGTCTGGCTATATATGTATTTATATGCAGCAGCTAATATGCAACTTAAAGTGTAAGGATACACAGACAAGAGATACATACAGGTCTGTGTCTGGCTATATGTGTATTTATATATAGCAGCTAATATGCAACTTACAGTATAAGGATACACAGACAGGAGATACATACAGGTCTGTGTCTGGGTATATGTGTATTTATATATAGCAGCTAATATGCAACTTACAGTATAAGGATACCCAGACAGAAGATACATACAGATCTGTGTCTGGGTATATGTGTATTTATATATAGCAGCTAATATGCAACTTACAGTATAAGGATACCCAGACAGGAGATACATACAGGTCTGTGTCTGGGTATATGGGTATTTATATATAGCAGCTAATATACAACTTACAGTATAAGGATACACAGACAGGAGATACATACAGATCTGTGTCTGGGTATATGTGTATTTATATATAGCAGCTTATATGCAACTTACAGTATAAGGATACCCAGACAGGAGATACATACAGGTCTGTGCCTGGGTATATGTGTATTTATATATAGCAGCTTATATGCAACTTACAGTATAAGGATACCCAGACAAGAGATACATACAGGTCTGTGCCTGGGTATATGTGTATTTATATATAGCAGCTAATATGCAACTTACAGTATAAGGATACCCAGACAGGAGATACATACAGGTCTGTGTCTGGGTATATGTGTATTTATATATATCAGCTAATATGCAACTTACAGTATAAGGATACCCAGACAGGAGATACATACAGGTCTGTGCCTGGGTATATGTGTATTTATATATAGCAGCTAATATGCAACTTACAGTATAAGGATACCCAGACAGAAGATACATACAGGTCTGTGCCTGGGTATATGTGTATTTATATATAGCAGCTTATATGCAACTTACAGTATAAGGATACCCAGACAGGAGATACATACAGGTCTGTGTCTGGGTATATGTGTATTTATATATAGCAGCTAATATGCAACTTACAGTATAAGGATACCCAGACAGAAGATACATACAGGTCTGTGCCTGGGTATATGTGTATTTATATATAGCAGCTAATATGCAACTTACAGTATAAGGATACCCAGACAGGAGATACATACAGGTCTGTGTCTGGGTATATGTGTATTTATATATAGCAGCTAATATGCAACTTACAGTATAAGGATACCCAGACAGGAGATACATACAGGTCTGAGTATATGTGTATTTATATATAGCAGCTAATATGCAACTTACAGTATATTTATATATAGCAGCTAATATACAACTTACAGTATAAGGACACCCAGACAGAAGATACATACAGATCTGTGTCTTGGTATATGTGTATTTATATGCAGCAGCTAATATGCAACTTACAGTATAAGGATACCCAGACAGGAGATACATACAGGTCTGTGTCTGGGTATATGTGTATTTATATATAGCAGCTAATATGCAACTTACAGTATAAGGATACCCAGACAGGGGTATATGTGTATTTATATATAGCAGCTAATATGCAACTTACAGTGTAAGGATACCCAGACAGAAGATACATACAGGTCTGTGTCTGGGTATAGGGGTATTTATATATAGCAGCTAATATGCAACTTACAGTATAAGGATACACAGACAGGAGATACATACAGGTCTGTGTCTGAGTATATGTGTATTTATATATAGCAGCTAATATGCAACTTACAGTGTAAGGATACCCAGACAGGGGATACATACAGGTCTGTGTCTGAGTATATGTGTATTTATATATAGCAGCTAATATGCAACTTACTGTGTAAGGATACCCAGACAGGGGATACATACAGGTCTGTGTCTGGGTATATGTGTATTTATATATAGCAGCTAATATGCAACTTACAGTATAAGGATACCCAAACAGGAGATACATACAGGTCTGTGTCACGGGTATATGTGTATTTATATATAGCAGCTAATATGCAACTTACAGTATAAGGATACCCAGACAGGAGATACATACAGGTCTGTGTCTGGGTATATGTGTATTTATATACAGCAGCTAATATGCAACTTACAGTATAAGGATACCCAGACAGGAGATACATACAGATCTGTGTCTGGCTATATGTGTATTTATATATAGCAGCTAATATGCAATTTACAGTATAAGGATACCCAGACAGGAGATACATACAGATCTGTGTCTGGGTATATGTGTATTTATATGTAGCAGCTAATATGCAACTTACAGTATAAGAATACCCAGACAGGAGATACATACAGATCTGTGTCTGGCTATATGTGTATTTATATATAGCAGCTAATATGCAACTTACAGTATAAGGATACCCAGACAGGAGATACATACAGATCTGTGTCTGGGTATATGTGTATTTATATGTAGCAGCTAATATGCAACTTACAGTGTAAGGACACCCAGACAGGAGATACATACAGGTCTGTGTCTGGGTATATATATGTATTTATATATAGCAGCTAATATGCAACTTACAGAGCATGAATATACATGCAGAAGATATGTACATGCGTGTGCTTGGATATATGGGAATTTAATTTATATACAGCAGCTAATATGCAACTTACAGTGTGAGAATATATAGGCAGGGGATACATAAAGACCTCGGTGTATTGTATGTGCATTTTCTATGCAGCAGCTTATGTGCCAAAAATAGTGATACCCTGATAGATGTCTACATCTGGGTTGTCATCTCTGTTGGTAAAAAAACGGCTGAGCTAATTAGCCCAAATTAGCATGAATAATTATGCAGCATAATCCAGAAACTAAAACTGATAGAATATTTAGCGACCATTTATTTCAAATTAGATTTCCACATACTTTTACTATTACTGGGCCTATAATACTATAATTATTCTTTGTCTACTTTGAACTAAACCCTAAAAATACTGCCCATCGAATTAAAGTGCTAGCTTGGCAGAAAATAAAGTCAAGATACTTACAGGTAGCCTAAATGTTACTTCCAATACAGGGATACCCAGAAAATCTGTGTTGTGCAGGTCTGTGTATCTGGGAAGGGGTTAATCACTGTTGTGGAGGTCTGTGTATATGAGAAGGGAATAATCACTGTTGTGCAGCTCTGTGTACATGGGAAGGGGTTAATCACTGTTGTGCAGGTCTGTGTATATGAGATGGGAATAATCACTGTTGTGCAGATCTGTGTAAATGGGAAGGGGATAATCACTGCTGTGCAGTTCTGTGTACCTGGGAAGGGGTTAATCACTGTTGTGCATGTCTGTGTATATAGCAAGGGGTTAATCACTGTTGTGGAGGTATGTGTATATGAGAAGGTAATAATCACTGTTGTGCAGGTCTGTGTATATGAGAAGGGAATAATCACTGTTGTGCAGGTCTGTGTATATAGGAAGGGGTTAATCAGTGTTGTGCAGGTCTGTGTATATGGAAAGGGGCTAGCCACTGTTGTGTAGGTCTTTGTATCTGGGAAGGGGTTAATCACTGTTGTGCAGGTCTGTGTATATGGGAAGGGGTTAATCACTGTTGTGGAGGTCTGTGTATATGAGAAGGGAATAATCACTGTTGTGCAGGTCTGTGTATATAGGAAGGGGTTAATCAGTGTTGTGCAGGTCTGTGTATATGGGAAGGGGTTAATCATTGTTGTGCAGGTCTGTGTATATGGGAATGGGTTAATCACTGCTGTGCAGGTCTGTGTATATGGAAAGAGGTTAGCCACTGTTGTGCAGGTCTGTGTATCTGGGAAGGGGTTAATCACTGTTGTGCAGCTCTGTGTACATGGGAAGGGGTTAATCACTGTTGTGCAGGTCTGTGTATATGAGAAGGGAATAATCACTGCTGTGCAGTTCTGTGTATCTGGGAAGGGGTTAATCACTGTTGTGCAGGTCTGTGTATCTGGGAAGGGAATAATCACTGTTGTGCAGGTCTGTGTATCTGGGAAGGGGTTAATCACTGCTGTGCAGTTCTGTGTATCTGGGAAGAGGTTAATCACTGTTGTGCAGGTCTGTGTATCTGGGAAGGGGTTAATCACTGCTGTGCAGTTCTGTGTATCTGGGAAGAGGTTAATCACTGTTGTGCAGGTCTGTGTATCTGGGAGGGGAGTTAATCACTGTTGTGCAGATCTGTGTATATGGGAATGGGTTAAACACTGTTATGCAGGTCTGTGTATCTGGGAGGGGAGTTAATCAATGTTGCATTTGGGATGTGCTTAATCACCAGCCTGAAGCTATATGTATATGGGAATATTTTAATCACAACTCTTACAATATGTGTTTATATCAGGGAATGAGTTCAGTTTTAGAATTGCAAAGGACCATTAAATAAAGAAGAATTATATAATTAACAAGTGCATAGTAAAAAAAGACAATGCAATAACACTTACTCTGAATTTGAAATAAGCAGTAGAATGTATTCCCTCCCCATTAGCTGGCCCTCTTGTGTCATGTGACAGCCATCAGCAAATCACAGACTAGTATATGTATATACTGTGTACGTGTGCACATGCTCAGTAGGAGATGATGCCTCAGAAAGTGTGCATATAAAAATGACTACAAAATTTGATAATAGAATTAAATTGCTGCTCTGTCTGAATCATGAAAGTTTATTTTTGACTTTAGAGCCCCTTTAAAATTAGAGATTGTTGTAATAAAAAAGCACTATGCTGTGTCTTATACTGAATAGAAACCATTGCAATATGTATTATTCTTCTATTCAAATAGATTTTACCTTTTATTTCCCCAAACAAAGCATTTGTGCTTCATTTGGGATAAATACGAGTTTGCTATTAGACAAAGATGATCAAAGATGGCTGCTACGTATATCACGTATACACAGAGCACTCATCAATTGCAACTATCCCCTTGTTTTTCACAACTACAAGTACCCAGAAACACCCACAAACCCGCCCACTAACCACTCATGATCCCTCCCCTCCCAACACGGCTCCACCCACAAAATGGTGAGGGGATCCTATCAACCTCCTGTGTCCGTCATTCTCAATCACAAATGTTGGGAGGTATGGATAAAGTACAAAGGAATGTTGCACTTGAAAATAGATAAATGGGTGTTTTGGGGATGTCCTCCATATAAAATGGAGGACAGAGTACTTTTTAAAATATTTTTATAATATTAAAAGGACAATATTACACACAATTACACAATTATATCTTAAGCTATAGACACAAAAGAAACATGACTTGACCACTCAACAACTTTGAAGCCCTATGTTATTCAAATTATACACAATATTGTCCACCCCTCCACTAGGACATTTACCAGGATACTTTGAAAGTTGGGAAATAGACTTAGGGGTTACTATAATGCCACAGTCTGCACAATCAATCTCTTTATTAATGGTAGAAATTAACTACAAAATCTTAACAAGATGGTGCTACACACCCAAACATAAACTCTTTCCATCAAGGTCCAATACGTGTTGGAGATGAGGACATGTGAACAGCAACCAAGCACACGTGGTGGTGATGCGCCCCAAACCGAGACCTCTGACTCTCTATAATCAAGGAAGTAGAAAACATAGTCGAGACTCACTGTCTACTCGACCCATTGATATTTCTACTAAATAAATCTCCTCCTTTCAAATACAAACCATAGAGAAAGTTATTTCAAATTATGATTTCCAGTATCAAATCGCTAGTGGCTAAAAAATTGGAAATCTTCCAAAGAACCCAGATTGCCTTTAGAAGAATACTATTACAAAAAAAGAGGATGCTCCACGTCAGCTGGATTGAAGATGGACCCGCTCCGCTCCGGAAGGATGAAGATAGAAGATGCCGCCTGGATGAAGCCTTCTGCCGTCTGGAGGACCTCTTCTGCCCCAATCGGATGAAGACTTCTGCCGTATGGAGGACCACTTGTGCCCGGCTGGGTGAAGACGGCTCAAGATAGGGTGATCTTCAGGGAGTTAGTGTTTTTTTAAGGGGGGATTGGGTGGGTTTTAGAGTAGGGGTGTGTGGGTGGTGGGTTGTAATGTTGGGAGGTATTGTATTTTTTTTTTTGCAGGTAAAAGAGCTGATTACTTTGGGGCAATGCCCCACAAAAGGCCCTTTTAAGGGCTATTTGTAATTTAGTATAGGGTAGGGAATTTTATTATTTTGGGGGGCTTTTTAGTTTATTAGGGGGATTAGATTTTAATTAGTTTAAAATTCTTGTAATTCTTTTTTTATTTTCTGTAATTAGTGTTTCTTTTCGTAATTTAGTTTATGTAATTTAATTGTAATTAATTGTAGGTAGTTTAGGTAATTAGTTTAATTATAGTGTAGTGTTAGGTGTAATTGTAATTTAGGTTAGGCTTTATTTTTTAATTTACAGGTAAATTTGTCTTTATTTTAACTAGGAAGTTATTAAATAGTTAATAACTATTTAATAACTATTGTACCTAGTTAAAATAAATACAAAGTTGCCTATAAAATAAAAATAAATCCTAAAATAGCTATAATGTAACTATTAGTGATATTGTAGCTATATTAGGGTTTATTTTATAGGTAAGTATTTAGTTTTAAATAGGAATAATTTAGTTAATGATAGTAATTTTAATTATATTTATTTAAATTATATTTAAGTTAGGGGGGATAGGGTTAGGGTTAGACTTATACATTTAATATAGTAGCGGCGACGTTGTGGGCGGCAGATTAGGGGTTAATAAATGTAGGTAGGTGTTGGCAATGTTAGGGACGGCAGATTAGGGGTTAATAAAATTTAACTAGTGTTTGCGAGGCGGGAGTGTGGCGGTTTAGGGGTTAATACATTTATTAAAGTGGCAGCGATGTCCGGTCGGCAGATTAGGGGTTAATAATTGTAGGTAGGTGGCGGCGACGTTGGGGGGCGGCAGATTAGGGGTTAATAAATTCAATATAGGTGTCGGCGATGTTAGGGGCAGCAGATTAGGGGTTCATAGGTATAATGTAGGTGGCGGCGATATCCGGTCGGCAGATTAGGGGTTAAAAAATTTAGTTTAGTGTTTGCGATGTGGGGGGGCCTCGGTTTAGGGGTTAATAGGTAGTTTATGGGTGTTAGTGTACTTTTTAGCACTTTAGTTAAGAGCTTTATGTTCCGGCGTTAGCCCATAAAACTCTTAACTACTGACTTTCAAATGCGGTAGGAGTCTTGACAGGAGAGGGTGTACCGCTCACTTCTTCCAAGACTCGTAATACCAGCGTTATGCAAATCCCATTAAAAAGATAGGATACGCAATTGACGTAAGGGGATTTGCGGTAGCCTCAAGTTGCGGAATAAAAGTCAGCGGTACACCTGTACCTGCCAGACTCGTAATACCAGCGGACGTTAAAAAGCAGCGTTGGGACCTCTCAACGCTGCTTTTTAAGGCTAACGCAAGACTCGTGATCTAGCTGAAACTTTTTACCTCTGTGATTACCTTTTATCTAAGCCTCTGCAGACTGCACCCTTATATCAGTGCTATTTACAGACTTGCATTTTAGCCAATCAGTGCTGACTCATTTGTAACTCCACAGGAGTAAGAACAATGTTATCTATATCACACACATTAACTAGCACTGTCTAGCTGCGAAAAGCTAATAAAATGCACTTAGATAAAGGCGGCCTGCAGAGTTTTAAAGGTTATAAAGTATATTAATATAACAATGTTGGTTGCGCAAAGTTAGGGAATGGGTAGTAAATGTGTTATCTATATTTTTAAACAATAACATTTTTAGAGAAGACTGTCCCTTTAAAGGAATCCATATGCAAAGATTACTTAAAAGTGCTGCATTATACATGTAAAAAACTTATTAGAAAATATCACATTTACATATATCTCTGTAAAAAAGGAAAATATTTTACCTCAAAAGTTCATCTTTATGGTAAAATAAAACATCTTCAATACTGAGTTCAGACTTGTCTTAGCTGTGGTCTTGAGGGATTTCACCATAATCTTGCAAGATTTCATAGCACACTTCTTGAAATTGAGGAGAGAAAAGTGACTGTGTCTGCACATGACAAATGCACGCTCCCTTGCAAGCCCAGGACAAGCGTTCTACGTAAAGGGACACTAAACCCAAATATTTCCCTTCATGATTCAGATAGAACATGCAATTTTAAGCAACTTTCTAATTTACTCCCATTATCAAATTTTCTTCGTTCTTTTGCTATCTTGATTTGAAAAGCAGGAATCAAAGCTAAGGAGCCGGCCCATTTTTGGTTCAGGACCCTGGATAGCGCTTGCTGATTGGTGGGTATATTTAGCCACCAATCAGAAAGCGCTATCCAGGGTGCTGAACCAAAAATGGGCCGGCTCCTTAGCTTAGATTCCTGCTTTTTCAAATAAAGATAGCAAGAGAACTTAGAAAAATGAATAATAGGAGTTAATTAGAAAGTTCCTTCAAATTGCTGCTCTATATGAATCATGAAGGAAAAAAATGTGGGTTTAGTGTCCCTTTAAAGTCCTTTTACAGTGGCATGTGGCTACTGTGGAAAATCTGAGGTAAATATCTTCCTTTTTTCACATATTATTATTATTTATTATTATCGGTTATTTGTAGAGCGCCAACAGATTCCGCAGCGCTATAAGAGATGTTCATGTGATATTTTCTAATCAGCTTTTTGTAGATATGCTGCATGACTTTCAATTAAACATGTGGGTACCTTGCTCCTGTAAAGGCTGCTTCTGATAATTTAATTCTGATTACATTCTTAAAGTGAAGGTCAATTTAGATGAATCGGTGCCCGGTTTTTAATAATCCTATTAAAAACAAGGGCACTTTAATTCATCAAAATTGACATTTCATTTGTTTTCTTCAAATACTTACCTTTTAATCCTGACAGCCGCTGCAGCGCTTCCTCCGCCCTTTGAAAGCCCTCTTCGCGAGTTCAAAATGACGAATCCGGCTTTCTCCAATCACGGCTTTGACGTGATTGGAAGAAGCCGGATTCGTCATTTCTGACGTATGAAGAGGCTCCCGACGGCCGGGGGAATCGCTGGAGCGTCTGTGAAGATTAAAAGGTAAGTTTTTGAAGAGAACAAGTGAAATGTCAATTTTGATGAATTAAAGTGCCCTTGGTTTTTTTTTTTTGTTTTTTGTTTTTTTAAGTTTTAAATGCTTTTATTATGATAATTCCAGGATATACAATGAAAAACATAGAGAAAAAAAAACAAAACAAAACAAAAAAAACGTTCAAATTAACATCAATTGTTACAGTGAATAAAACATTGTCACAGTTATTTCCAGAACAGTTATTTTTATAACAATAAACTCGAGGTTAGCTACTATAGTTGGACTAGATTATAAGTGCCAATCAGCCACCGCTTAGTTAGGTAAATTATCTATGGGCGGGCTTGTGGTAGAAGTGCCATTCTCCTGACTATTGTAGGTTGGCCACGATATGCAGATATGTTAGATCATGAGTTGCAGAGAAATGGAAAATGATAAAAGAAAAAAGAGAGGGCGCCTGCCTCATGGTCAGTTGTTGGGGGTGTGTAGGAGGGTGGATAGCTATTGACTATTTGCATGTTCTTCCCATAGGAATAATATATCGTGAAATTCTTCTATTCGCTTGGTGTGGGTGTAGTGGTATTTCTCTAAATGAAGAAAGTGAGTTACTTTTGCCCTCCACACTACAGGGGACGGCAAATTAGTTTTTTTCCAATTTAGTGGGATCAATCTTTTTGCGGAGTTGATCATGATAGTGACAAGTGTTTGTTTTAATTTGCATGTGATTTTGGGGAGTTTGTTAAAGAGAAAAATCCAAGGAGTGAGTGGGAGGGGCGCGCCCAGAAATTTTTCTATTTCTGGTTTGAGGGAGAGCCAATAGGACATCACTATCGGGCAAGTCCACCAAATATGAGCAAATGTCGCTGTCCCCCCACAGTCCCTCCAGCAGGTGTTGGTCATATTGGGGAATAGGTGGTGTAATCGGACAGGTGTGTAATACCATCTGCTTAGCAGCTTGATATTCATTTCTAACATCGAGATCGATGAGGAAGCTTTCGTCATTTGGTGGAAGATGATAGACCAGTCGGATGGGTCTATATTGATATTTAGGTCTGCTTCCCATTTACTCACATATGTGGGAGGTGTTGAGTGGGACACCCGTGATAGCATTTTGTATATCAAGGATAAAATTCCCCTATGGGGGTGAGGTTGAAAGCACATTGTTTCGAATTGTGTGAGGTGCCTTTTTAACTGAGATCTAAAAGGATGTGTCGATAGATAGTGTTTCAGCTGAGTGTAAGTATACCAGTTTTGAAAGTGCATCCCTAGGATAGTACAGATTACTTGTTGTGGTTGAATTTCCTTGTTTTCATATAAGAGGTGGTGTGGGATAGAGTGTTGTATGGAGGAGGTGGGATGGACTACATTAGTTGTTCTCATCATGGCTGAGAATGGTGTATTTTTGCTGACCGGTGTTAGGGGGGAGTATGTGGTAGAGACCGTGGGGTGTTTCTTGAGTGTTTTGTCCCATAGTCTAAAGGTTTCATGCACCACCTTTGGAGTTGTGTGTAATAATTTGCGTTGGGTGCTGGGAATCCAATAAAGTGCCCTTGTTTTTAAAAGGATTATTAAAAACCGGGCATCGATTCATCTAAATTGACATTCACTGTCTGTTTTAAACATATTGCATTTGATCTTGCGTCAAGTATCTACCTTTGTGAAGATATAGCTGGTCTAGCATTGGCTGTAGGGTGTGGAGGGGTCAGAATGGTCACATCATTTAAAGGGACAGTAAAGTAAAAAAAATCTTTCATGATTTAAATAGGGAATGTAATTTTAAACAACTTTCCAATTTACTTTTATTACCAATTTTGCTTTGTTCTCTTGGTATTCTTAGTTGAAAGCTAAATCTAGTCTAATTTCTTAGACCTTGAAGACTGCCTCTAATCGGAAAGTATTTTGACAGTGTTTCACCACTAGAGGGCGTTTGTTCATGTGTTTCATATAGATAATATTGAGCTCAGGCACATGAAGCTCCTAGGAGTCAGCACTAATTGGCTAAAAATGCATGTCTGTCCAAAGAACTAAAATAAGGGGGCAGTTTGCAGAGGCCTAGATACAAGGTAATCACAGAGGTAAAAAGTATATTATTATAACTGTGTTGGTTATGCAAAATTGGGGAATGGGTAATAAAGGGATTATGTTGATACAGAATCTTCGACTTTCAATTACAGGTTCATTAATTGCTTTTTGCAGAGAATATGTACACACTGTTGGGGGTTTTATGTTTAACATAACAAACTAAACATCAATAACCTAAACTAAACTAAAGCAAAACAAAAACCAAAACAAAAACCAATACCTCCATCCATTAAAACTGTGGAAATATAAGTCACCCTACGAAACGAGCAGGTGGAATATCATCATATTTGGAATCTCAGAGTCATAGTGAATGATAGTATAGTGTGTATTCTAATCAATATGAAATACGTTGGGGTCAGTACCATGGAGTCTAAGGCAGACTAATACACGAGATATCCAAACAATCCTACAAGTGTCTACGAGTCTCATATATACATGTTGTGGAAGGGTATTACCTGGTGATCAGCTCTCATGAGGTGAGATCCAGCATACAATGGTTAGTTATGGGTTAGGGCTGGGAGAAGCAGACCTGGTGTACAGGGGAGGAGAAGATGGGGGCTATGGGTTGAATTAGGCGAGTATTTACATTTCACCTTGTGATGTGGTTTTAGGGATGCAACTGCGAGTTGTTACTCAAAGTATGCTACAGCAGTTTACACCAGAGAAAGCAATTCCATGACGCTGCATTATGGTGAATGTATAGCAAAATCATGCTACATACTAACTTAACCACGGGCTGGTACTAGGGCAAGATTGAGGGATAGTACTTACTAATAAATGTTACTGATGAGAGCTGACACGCATTGAACTGATATATGACGTCAGCCTAAGAAAAAACAGAATTTATGTTTACCTGATAAATTACTTTCTCCAACGGTGTGTCCGGTCCACGGCGTCATCCTTACTTGTGGGATATTCTCTTCCCCAACAGGAAATGGCAAAGAGCCCAGCAAAGCTGGTCACATGATCCCTCCTAGGCTCCGCCTTCCCCAGTCATTCGACCGACGTAAAGGAGGAATATTTGCATAGGAGAAATCATATGATACCGTGGTGACTGTAGTTAAAGAAAATAAATCATCAGACCTGATTAAAAAACCAGGGCGGGCCGTGGACCGGACACACCGTTGGAGAAAGTAATTTATCAGGTAAACATAAATTCTGTTTTCTCCAACATAGGTGTGTCCGGTCCACGGCGTCATCCTTACTTGTGGGAACCAATACCAAAGCTTTAGGACACGGATGATGGGAGGGAGCAAATCAGGTCACCTAGATGGAAGGCACCACGGTTTGCAAAACCTTTCTCCCAAAAATAGCCTCAGAAGAAGCAAAAGTATCAAATTTGTAAAATTTGGTAAAAGTGTGCAGTGAAGACCAAGTCGCTGCCTTACATATCTGATCAACAGAAGCCTCGTTCTTAAAGGCCCATGTGGAAGCCACGGCCCTAGTGGAATGAGCTGTGATTCTTTCAGGAGGCTGCCGTCCGGCAGTCCCATAAGCCAATCTGATGATGCTTTTAAGCCAAAAAGATAGAGAGGTAGAAGTTGCTTTTTGACCTCTCCTTTTACCAGAATAAACAACAAACAAGGAAGATGTTTGTCTGAAATCCATTATAGCATCTAAATAGAATTTTAGAGCACGGACAACGTCCAAATTGTGTAACAAACGTTCCTTCTATGAAACTGGATTCGGACACAAAGAAGGTACAACTATCTCCTGGTTAATATTTTTGTTGGAAACAACCTTCGGAAGAAAACCAGGCTCAGTACGTAAAAACCACCTTATCTGCATGGACCAGATAGGGCGGAGAACACTGCAGAGCAGATAACTCTGAAACTCTTCTAGCAGAAGAAATTGCAACCTAAAACAAAACTTTCCAAGATAATAACTTAATATCTATGGAATGTAAGGGTTCAAACGGAACCCCTTGAAGAACTGAAAGAACTAGATTAAGACTCCAGGGAAGAGTCAAAGGTCTGTAAACAGGCTTGATTCTAACCAGAGCCTGAACAAACGCTTAAACGTCTGGCACAGCTGCCAGCCTTTTGTGAAGTAAAACAGATAAAGCAGAGATCTGTCCCTTCAGAGAACTCGCAGAAAATCCTTTCTCCAAACCTTCTTGTAGAAAGGAAAGAATCTTAGGAATTTTTATCTTGTTCCATGGGAATCCTTTAGATTCACACCAACAGATATATTTTTTCCATATATTATGGTAATTTTTTCTAGTTACAGGCTTTCTAGCCTGAATAAGAGTATCTACTACAGAATCTGAAAACCCACGCTTTGATAAAATCAAGCGTTCAAACTCCAAGCAGTCAGTTGGAGGAAAACCAGATTCGGATGTTCAAATGGACCCTGAATAAGAAGGTCCTGTCTCAAAGGTAGCTTCCATGGTGGAGCCGATGACACATTCACCAGGTCTGCATACCAAGTCCTGCGTGGCCACACAGGAACTATCAAGGTCACCGAAGCCCTCTCCAGATTGATCCTGGCTACCAGCCTGGGAATGAGAGGAAACGGTGGGAATACATAAGCTAGGTTGAAGATCCAAGGTGCTACTATTGTATCCAATAGAGTCGCCTTGGGATCCCTGGATTTGGACCCGTAACAAGGGACCATGAAGTTCTGACGAGAGGCCATCAGAACCAAGTCTGGAATGCCCCATAATTGAGTTATTTGGGCAAAGATTTCCAGATGGAGTTCCCACTCCCCCTGGATGCTCCTCCATCGCCAGGGAACTCCTTGTTACCCCCTGATGGTTGATATATGTAACAGTCGTCATGATGACTGATTGAAACCTTATGAATTTGGCCTTTGCTAGTCTAGGCCAAGCCTTGAGAGCATTGAATATCGCTCTCAGTTCCATTATGTTTATCGGGAGAAGAGAGTCTTCCCGAAACCCTAGACCCTGAGTTTTCAGGGGTTCCCAGACCGCGCCCCAGCCCACCAGACTGGCGTCGGTCGTGACAATGACCTATTCTGGTCTGCGGAAGCTCATTCCCTGTGACAGGTTGTCCAGGGTCAGCCACCAACGGAGTGAATCTCTGGTTATTTGATCTACTTGTATCGTCGGAGACAAGACTGTATAATCCCCATTCCACTGTCTGAGCATGCCCAGGTGCAATGGTCTTAGATGAATTCGTGCAAAAGGAACTATGTCCATTGCCGCAACCATCAACCCTATTACTTCCATGGACTGCGCTATGGAAGGAATAAGAACAGAATGAAGTACCTGACAAGAGCTTAGAAGTTTTGATTTTCTGGCCTCTGTCAGAAAAACCTTCATTTCTAAGGAAACTATTATTGTTCCCAAGAAGGGAACTCTTGTTGACGGGGACAGAGAACTTTTTTCTATGTTCACTTTCCACCTGTGAGATCTGAGAAAGGCTAGGACAATGTCCGTATGAGCCCTTGCTTTTGACAGAGACGACACCTGAATCAGGATGTCGTCCAAGTAAGGTACTACTGCAATGCCCCTTGGTCTTAGCACCGCTAGAAGGGACCCTAGTACCCTTGTGAAAATCCTTGGAGCAGTGGCTAATCCGAATGGAAGTGCCACAGGTAATGCTTGTCCAGAAAGGCGAACCTTAGGAACCGAAAATGTTCCTTGTGGATAGGAATACGTAGGTACGCATCCTTTAAGTCCACCGTGGTCATGAATTGACCTTCCTGGATGGTAGAAAGGATCGTTCGAATGGTTTCCATTTTGAATGATGAAACCCTTAGAAACTTGTTTAGAATCTTGAGATCTAAAATAGGTCTGAATGTTCCCTCTTATTTGGGAATTATGAACAGGTTGGAGTAAAAACCCATCCCTTGTTCTCCTAATGGAACAGGATGAATCACTCCCATGCTTAACAGGTCTTCTACACAGTGTAAGAATGCCTGTTCGAAGATAATTGAGACCCGTGGAACCTTCCCCTTGGGAGTAGTTCCCTGAATTCCAGGAGATAACCTTGAGAAACTATTTCTAGCGCCCAAGGATCCTGAACATCTCTTGCCCCAACCTGAGCAAAGAGAGAAAGTCTGCCCCCCACCAGATCCTTCCCAGATCGGGGGCCAACACTTCATGCTGTTTTGGTAGCAGTGGCAGGTGACTTGGCCTGCTTACCCTTGTTCCAGCCTTGCATCGGCCTCCAGGCTGGCTTGGTTTGAGAAGTATTACCCTCTTGCTTAGAGGGTGTAGAATTTGAGGCTGGTCCGTTTCTGCGAAAGGGACGAAAATTTGGCCTATTTTTAGCCTTAAAAGACCTATCCTGTGGGAGGGCGTGGCCCTTTCCCCCAGTGATGTCTGAAATAATCTCTTTCAAGTCAGGGCCAAACAGTGTTTTACCCTTGAAAGGGATGTTAAGCAAAAGCGCTCTGCGCGCCACGATAGCAAACCCTGAATTATTCGCCGCTAATCTAGCTAATTGCAAAGCGGCATCTAAAATAAAAAAGAGTTAGCCAATTTAAGAGCTTGAACTCTGTCCAAAACCTCCTCGTACGAAGATTCTTTATTAAGCGACTTTTCTAGTTCTTCGAACCAGAAACACGCAGCTGTAGTGACAGGAACAATGCATGAAATTGGTTGTAGAAGGTAACCTTGCTGAACAAACATCTTTTTAAGCAAACCCTCTAACCTTTAATCCATAGGATCTTGAAAGCACAACTATCTTCTATAGGAATAGAAGTGCGTTTGTTTAGAGTAGAAACCGCCCCCTCGACCTTGGGGACTGTATGCTATAAGTCCTTTCTGGGGTCGACTATAGGAAACTAATTTCTTAAATATAGGGGGAGGACAAAGGGTATGCCGGGCCTTTCCCACTCCTTATTTACTATGTCCGCCACCCGCTTGGGTATAGGAAAAACATCGGGGGGCACCGGAACCTCTAGGAACTTGTCCATCTTACCTAATTTCTCTGGAATGACCAAATTGTCACAATCATCCAGAGTAGATAATACCTCCTTAAGTAGTGCGTGGAGATGTTGAAATTTAAATTTAAAAGTTACAATATCAGGTTCTGCTTGTTGAGAAATTTTCCCTGAATCTGAAATTTCTCCCTCAGACAAAACCTCCCTCCTGGCCCCTTCAGATAGGTGTGAGGGTATGTCAGAAAAGATATCATCAGCGTCCTCTTGCTCCTCAGTGTTTAAAACAGAGCAATCACGCTTTCTGATAAGTAGGCATTTTGGAAAAAAATGCATGCAATAGAATTATCCATTACAGCCATTAATTGTTGTATGGTAATAAGTATTGGCGCACTAGATGTACTAGGGGCCTCTTGTGTGGGCAAAACTGGTGTAGACACAGAAGGGGATGATGCAGTACCATGCTTACTCCCCTCATTAGAGGAATCATCTTGGGCAATATCATATCTATGGCATTATTATCCCTACTTTGTTTGGACATTATGACACAAATATATCACATATATTTAAATGGGGAGACACATTGGCTTTCATACATATAGAACATCGTTATCTGATGGTTCAGACATGTTAAACAGGCTTAAACTTGTTAACAAAGCACAAAAAACGTTTTACAATAAAACCGTTACTGTCCCTTTAAATTTTAAACTGAACACACTTTATTACTGAATATGTGAAAGAGTATGAAGGAATTGTTCAAATTTCACCAAAATTTCACCACAGTAACTTAAAGCCTTAAAAGTATTGCACACCAAATTTGAAAGCTTTAACCCTTAAAATAACGGAACCGGAGCCGTTTTTACATTTAACCCCTATACAGTCCCAGGTATCTGCTTTGCTGAGACCCAACCAAGCCCAGAGGGGAATACGATACCAAATGATGCCTTCTATAAGCTTTTTCAGTGGTTCTTAGCTCCTCACACATGCATCTGCATGCCATGCTTTCCAAAAACAACTGCGCATTAGAGGCGCGAAAATGAGGCTCTGTCTATGACTAGAAAAGGCCCCCAGTGAAAAAGGTGTCCAATACAGTGCCTGCCGTTTTTATTAAAACAATCCCCAAGATTTAACAACTATTAAAAGTAATAATCTGCCAAATATACTTAGTAAAGTAATCGTTTTAGCCCAGAAAAATGTCTACCAGTTTTTTAAGCCCTAATGAAGCCCTTTATTCTTTTACTTAAACAAAGAAAATGGCTTACCGGTTCCCATAGGGAAAATGACAGCTTCCAGCATTACCGAGTCTTGTTAGAAATGTGTCATACCTCAAGCAGCAAAAGTCTGCTCACTGTTTCCCCCAACTGAAGTTAATTCCTCTCAACAGTCCTGTGTGGAAACAGCCATCGATTTTAGTAACGGTTGCTAAAATCATTTTCCTCTTACAAACAGAAATCTTCATCTCTTTCCTGTTTCAGAGTAAATAGTACATACCAGCACTATTTTAAAATAACAAACTCTTGATTGAAGAATAAAAACTACATTTAAACACCAAAAAACTCTAAGCCATCTCCGTGGAGATGTTGCCTGTACAACGGCAAAGAGAATGACTGGGGAAGGCGGAGCCTAGGAGGGATCATGTGACCAGCTTTGCTGGGCTCTTTGCCATTTCCTGTTGGGGAAGAGAATATCCCACAAGTAAGGATGACGCCGTGGACCGGACACACCTATGTTGGAGAAAGATATCCATTCAAGACAATAGCCTAGTCTGTTTAAAGACCCCAGTGGGAGGCATAATCATTTTACATATAGTATAGTTAATTAGGAGGCAAAAAATAATACAACTAAAATAATAAAATTAAACACAGAACACATGTACAGCACGCAACATAGTCGGGTGTAACAAGTCGGGAGCTCTGCTGACTATCACATGGACATCTAGAATAACACAGTCACCATGTCGGGCTGCTGGGTAAAGTACATTACAGACCAGGTGACAGGTATACGTATTCCGAAATGCACATAAGCCTGAGGAGAGCAGCAAACTCCGTCCTGCTGCCAACATGACACCTCAGCCAATGCCTCTCCTGAGTCTCGGTGTAAATTCAGCTCCCGATAGCGGTAACAGTTGCCTTTATCCATGGATGCATTGTGGCCTGTCCTCCCTCAGTAGATCAAGTTTACCATCTGTCACAAACAGTCCCGTGTCAAAAATAAGCAGCCGATGGGGCGCCAGCAATCGCAGTGAGATGTTGCTACGCTGCTGATGTAGGTTGTGAAAGATTATGCGATTCAGGGTCTGGTGGGAGGAATAACCTGCTGCAGCTTAGAGGTATCCTGATCCCCTGTGGTAGTTTCAGGTGACTCTGTGTCTGAGTTTGCGGGCGCATTTGCAGGCAGGCTCTGGGTTTCATCCAAGCTCAGTACCTCATTAGAAATAGATGCCATCGCGGTGACGGCAAAGGCTCTGGTAAACACATGTCCCAGTGTTGAATTAGCCAATGGGTCTGTGGCATATGTAGGAGAGACTGTAGGCAAGTTTTGAATTCCAACAGCGCGCAGACCTGCCTCAGCCGTCACAACGATTTCGGAAGTTACCCTTACTTCAGTCGCCCATACCGTATGATAGCTGAGGACATCTGGTGTAGAGGAATCCGCCATCTGATTAGTCAGACCTGACCCAGACTTTATATCTGCTTCTAAGCAAGGTTCGTGCTCCTCTGCTTTTTCATTACTGGGCTGAGAAAAACTTTCCTGTGTAATGTCCCGATCATTAGCTGGTAAAACAGCTTCTAGTCGGCGCCATTTTGTCAGGGTGACCTCGGGTCCCAGTGCCCTGATCTCATCTATCAAATGCTGCGTAGCCTCATCCAGCCTAATAAATTTTGGCAATAACAGTTCCGTCAAGGAGAGCATAATTTCCGTACGCTGGTAATCTCCTGAGGATGAGCCCGGTATTTTGTGTTCCCGGGCTGTTTCCGCACAAGACAGCATGCTGCACATAGCTCCGTTTCCCCTCTTATATTCTACTTTCTCCGACTTCTCCGGGGCCAGATGATAACAATTCTGATCCCGTAAGGTTCCCAAACAACTTGCTTGCTAAGGGAGATTAGGATGGCTTAAGAAATGGCCACTTTCAAACACAACGTTTGAGACAATCTGCAGAGCTTCACAATCTTGTGGCCATCTTGGGTCGCCGCCCACCCGGAAGTCCGGGATTATCTACCTTTTTAAACAACAAAAATTCTGGTGTTTACTGTCCCTTTAAATATTGTTTAGACAACAACTAGCAATGCATAGGTGAATTTTTTTTTTTTTGCTAATGAATATTTACTAAAAAAAATTCTTTAAGTTTTCTATTGAATATTGATTAACATCCAAACATTTAATATATAAAGTTATACAGAAGGGAAGGGATAACTACAAGTGGAACTATAAGTGGAAGGGATGATTTCAAGTGGTTTGTTATTGCTACCGCGAGCTCGCAGTAGCAATTAGCACTTATAAATTTATAAATGTCCACCAAATGCCCCCAAAATACAGTGTAATACGTTATTTAAAAAAAAAAATAGTGGCATCTTTATTTTTGAATAAAATAACTGCAATAAGCAGTTATGATGGTTTAAAGTTGGCGGCTGTGGGGTGTTGGGGAAAAAAACGACACTGAAAAGTGCCTTTACATTGCGGTCTATGGGAACTGTGTGTTCACTATAAATATATAGGTATATGTTTATATACATTTATATATATATGTGTTACTAAACACATATTAACACGTAAATATATATGTATTTAGTCATATACATATATGTTTACAATTTGCTGCCATCGCTGTGCTAGTTCTCATGTCGGGTCTCACGACATGAGAACAAGGCTATTATTGGAGCATATGGAAGCGCGCTCTTATGTGCTGGTATTACTCAGTGGATCGCAAATATCACTTTCCTGAAAACGATATTTTGTGCTCCACTTGTAATCTAGCCTATAGTAAAGTAAATGCAGTAACAGAATAG
Organism: Bombina bombina; assembly: GCF_027579735.1. Classification (NCBI taxonomy): domain Eukaryota; kingdom Metazoa; phylum Chordata; class Amphibia; order Anura; family Bombinatoridae; genus Bombina; species Bombina bombina. Next base: position 523,028,411 of record NC_069505.1, on the reverse strand, counting down.
AGTGGTAGGTATCAATACGGTTGGTAATAGTTGAAACCCTATTTTCCTAAGGGACATCAATGTTTCCATTCTGTATTTGTTGGTATATCTAGTTTTTTTCACAGACGTGGTATTAACTAAATTGCGCTACTTCTCATGATTTAAAAGAGTTCTAACTGGAGGGAGCATTTCAATTTTGGTGGCTTGTTTATTAAAAAGATCTATGACGGGGGCGGAGCCAGCCGCACACAAGAATGGCCGCACATTCACATCGCTCTGGCAATCATTCTTTTAAAATTATACCCAGATGCCATTTATGCTTGAATTAAGCCACTGGAAATCATTGGAAGGTATTCCTAAGTCCTACCCTTACTTCTGATACTAGCTACGTATATTGGTCAACATCACAGCTTCTAACCAAAACTTGAAGCCTGTGCCGATACTACCCATGCGGCAGCCATTTTTTCATCCTCGTGGCCGTAAGACTATACACCTCTTCCGAGACTGAAACGGCTTGAAGGTAACCATGGATCACTTTGTATCATGGGAAAGAGAGATCGATCTACTCCTTCAGAGACACTTTGCTGCATTGGAGCTGGAACTCCATAGGTCTCTAACGAAGCAGATCCCCCTAACAACTTTAGAGGAAAAAGAGGCACTGAATACAGTCATAGTGTTCTACCAGCACACGGAGGTTCGTCTGGAATATACAGAGGCTGGGATCTCTGCTACTCCGGTCTTAGAATTGACCCCTTGGCACAAAATCAGATCTCAGACCTACCTAAATGCTTTGACCCTGTTGCTCTACGACGCAGAGATAAAGATATTCTGGGGATTCAACACACCTCACTCACCTATTTGGGTGGATGTCTGAAGCAGACAGCTGAACAAATGACATCGCAAGCCCAGATATGTGATTTACCGGTGTCCCCGAGTCTGCTCTTATGGCCTGAATTATCGAGAGCTGCTATCTCCCATTTCAGTAGGTGAAAGGACATAAATATTTCCAAAGTAGACTTTGAGGCCTGTAATTCTCTACTACCGCAGGCTGGTATAGGCTATTACTATAAACATGATTTCTTAAAGGATACAAGATTTCTTGTAGCCTGCTGTTTACTATATTTCTATTTTGTTGGTTAACTATTTGATGACTCAAACTATCTTGCGCAAGGTGCTGTTGAATTCATTTATGTGGGGAGCTTTTATAAAGCTATGCTAAATCAAAGCACATAACATAGCTCTCTAAAGATATTGTATAGTGTCCTAGGGTTTAGGCAATGATTATGATTATGTTTGTTTAGCTAGTGCTAGTTTGCTTTTCACCATGTATTCTTTTAAACTTGAAAACATTAACACATTTGTTTGTAAAGCGAGTTTAGTGTTTCAACTATCTATATGGGTTTGTATTGTGTATCATAGGCCCCATCTGTTACTTTTATACTTGATATAAGCTGTATTGCATTGGATTTAGTTAACCCCCCCCCCCCCCTTTACTATTAACGATTATGCCATACAGCCTTTTAGGCTTCAGTTCAACCTCAATAAGCCTGGATTTGCTGTTACCTTTGTGCAACCTCCTATAAATATGTTAAGAAATCTAAATTATTTTATTTTACTAGCTATATATAGATACTAATATCACAGTAACAACAGAGCAATATCTACGTTCTTTATCTACAGTTCTTTTGACAAATGTTGTAGTTTTTATTATTATTCATTTTCATACACCATAACAAATGTATAGCCTCATTAAGGGATTTTCATTGGAATCTTTCACTGCAAATCTGTTACGTAGCTTTTCGATGGCTCTAGAGTAGTTATCATAAAGTATAATTCTAACTCCTAAATGTGCAGATACACGTTTGGAATTATTCTCTAATTAAAGACTCTCGATCTATATGCTTATATTACCACTAAAGGTACCTACTACTTAGAAACCTGGTTGCTCGTGTGTTTTGGCTACTATATGTATAGTTGTGTTTTCATGTGACATATTAACCTAAACTGTTAATAACGCCGGGTAAACTTTCCAGTTCGCTTGTCGTTTTTATATATATAAATCCAACACATCATTGTTCAGATGGTGGGTATCTATTGGCACCCTCTAAAAAAAATTATATATCATATGTACCACATGCCTTTGGACATCTCATTTTCTCCTAGATAGCGCGTATACATGTCATCATATGTGTCAGTATTTGTGTACAGTTATGTCTTTCATATAATATCATGTGAATTGGTTGTCTATCGGTTTGGTGGCGCTTGTGTCATTCCTAACTGTGATAGATTCCTTCTTACTGACATAGTTACCTGTTGCTGGGTATACGGCTCATACCCAGTCGGTGGGGATTTATTGGATATAAGAATGGAACATAGTAGTCATTTTAGTATTAACAGACACAATTATATCTTTATAGTGAAGCAACACAGGCCTTAACATATTCCATTATCACAGACAACGATTTATACCCCATAGTTTGTTTGTTTTTTTCCATTGATATAGTATCTAAAATAACTGTACTTCAGGCCTGAGCTAATATAAGCCATACTGCACACTATCTTTCCAGTCTCACAATCTATTTAGAGGTTACCTCCACTTTGTTCTCAACCTATTAATCATCAGTATTTCATTAGATATAATGTAATGAGCCTAATGGTACCCCCCCCCACACACACACTTTATAAACAGGCCCTATAAGAGATATTTCATATAATTAATCGGCTAGACTCCTACCCTCCTTCATATACAGTACTCCGGTTCTTTTTGATTCTTACCAGAGACTTATATCGCAGTTTCCCTCGATATATACCGCACTTATATCATTTTTCCTTCACTACCTATCTTAAGCTACCCATATATGTTAAACAGAAAATATGTTATTTTTATTTATAATCCATAAGCCTTATACTCAATATTCTTCCTTGGCAAATAAATACTCCTCCCAAAGACTTATAATTGGATTGTAAGAATGACTTCAAATAAATATGGGAGATATACACTTAAGTTTAAAACTGAGGTTTAGTATTTTTATGTTGTTTACCAAAAGCAAATCAGTAGACCATATTTAAATTACATGTGATCCGTTATCTATATGTTTGATAGACATGCAAACCTGTCATTTTAACTTTACATTATCTGTAATGCAACAGATAGCAATGTGTGTTCTTATGTTGATGCAACTGATTTGTATTCGTATACTATCTACATTGCTGGTTGTGTAATATATTGTATGCTAAACCTCAATAAAAACTATTTATAAAAAAAATCTCAAAGTGACAAAGTGTGATTCCCCCACACAAAACATGTAAGAGGCCTTCTCTTGCACTTAATGGGGAGCACCTCTCATCCTGTGTATAATTATACACAAATGAATTATTGAAGTTTGCACTGGGCCTGATTGCTGTCGTTCTTTTGGCTTGATTAAAAAGATCAACAGGTCTAGAGACAGACTGTTGGAGAGAACTATTCCTATGTGTTTATTGATGTCTTGACAATATACCTATATCAATGGGAAATTCCACCATAAATGACCACACCCTCTCCAACACTCAGTGTCTTGTTGCGGATATATTTTAGATAGTCTATGTCCATCTACATAGTAATTTTATATTTGTCTCTGTGATATACATAGATAGCGGAGATTTGCTCATATGTTTAAATATTCTAATGTTCTGTTTGATGTATTACGTTGTTGAGATATTCTGGGGCCGAATTATTAAGCTCCGAATGGAGCTTGATGCCCCTGTTTCCGCGCAAGCCTTCAGGCTCATCGGAAACAGCAGTTCCATAACTTGTCCGCTGCCTCTGAGGCCACGGACATCAATCCGATTGATCCTATATGATCGGGGTGATTCACACCCCCTGGCCGCAAATCTGCAGGGGGCGGCATTGCACAAGCAGTTTACCAGAAGAAGATGTGCGGCGGACATGATACGTTACAAATTTTATTAATATTAACCCTTTGAGTGCTAAGCACTTTTTTAAAAAAAAAATTAACTTTTTGTTTTTCCCAGACCCCCAAGACTTACACTGTTGGAAATGTAAGGCGATTACCTTTCCAATGGTGGGTCTTGGGGGTCTTAACATTGTTAAGTATAAATAAAGTTGCGCTGTGACTTCATCACGTTATTGTGCATAACGTCACCACGCAAAACGGGAAGTCCCGGCAATGCCCGTCACTCTACAAGCACGATCGCCGGATTAGGAGTGGGTTGGAGCCCCCAGCTCTCTCTCAAGGTGGGAGAGTGCTAGCGACAGCTCTGAGCCGTCATTAGCACCAGAGTGGGAAACTCTGTGACAGCTCAGAGCCGTCATTAGCACTCAAAGGGTTAAAGGGACATTCCAGCCAAAATTGGAATACACATGGATACATTTCAGTTTTGAATAGAAGCATTTTTGTAATATACATTTATTAGCAAAAATGCTTCTAATAAAAGCTAAAGCTGTTTCAAATGTGTATTTAAGTATGCACCGTGCACCAGCATTTTAAAAACAGCACTTGCTCAGAGGGCCTAAAATGCTTGTACCATCTGGTAATTACTCAATTTGTTAAATGCTGACATGATACAAGCCCCACTGGCACTCTAAGCAGCTGCAGCACCTAAAATGCTTCACATGCACGTGCATAGAAAAATGTTAACACTAAAACAGTTATAACTTTTAATAGAAGCATTTTTGCCAATACATCTATACTGCAAATATATTTCTATTCAACAATGTAAATCATCTATGTGCATTTAAATTTTCACCGGAATGTCCCTTTAAATGCTCTATCTAAATCCCGAAATAACATTTTTTTGGTTTCACTCCCCTTTAAGTACCTGAATATAAAACGAAACACAGAAGGCGCCGCATAGTACAGTAAATCTAGACAACCAGCAGAAGATATTGTAACAAGGCAACTCACATGCAATTGAGCACAAAAAGTGCTATACAGGCAGACCAGGTCACCAGGTAGTATCTCTACATTTAGCCACCAATCAGCAAGCGCTACCTAGGTACTGAACCAAAAATGGGCCGGCTCCTAAGTTTAGACGTCTGCTTTTTCAAATAATGATAGAAGGAGAACGAACAAAAATTGATAATAGGAGTAAATTAGAAAGTTGCTTAAAATTGCCTGCTCTATCTGAAACACGAAAGAAAAAATTTGGGTTTAGTATCCGTTTAAAGGCTTGTTGTATCTTGTGACTCCAACACGAAGGGTGGAGACAGATACTACCTATGTGTGGTGACACCATTTTGTCATGGGAGGTGAGTCTGCCGGGTGACTCTGAGGTCCCGGTCTGCCTGTGCTCAATTGCATGCAAGTAGGCTTGTTCCATTACCTTCTACTCTTTGTCTAGATTTACTGCACTATGAGGCGCCTTCTGCGTTTCGTTTTATAGGTGATTGTGTATGCCTGGCCTGACATTTGAGAAAAGCTGCCTGTTGGAAGTGCTAATACGCTCGGTGACATCTGAGATATTGTGTTTTCCAGTGACGTTTTCTGGTCTGATCCTATTGTGACTTATTAGCTTGGCGCCCTTGTTTTACAAAGTATAGTCATTTCTATATTATATTGTGATATACCTGAATATAAACTACTTTAGTGTCTCCATCCACAGTGACTGAAAGTGGTCTATCAATATTAGGTTCATACACTTGGGTGCACTGGCCAATAATACCCTTTCATCATCATCCAATCAATACAAGGGATTACAGGATAGTTTTCTCTGCAAAGTAAGATTATTTCATGGATATAATTTAAAGGGACCCTGAACCCACATTTTATCTTTCGGGATTCAGATAGAGCATGCAATTTTAAGCAACTTTCTAATTTACTCCTATAATACATTTTTCTTCGTTCTCTTGCTATCTTTATTTGAAAAAGAAGGCATCTAAGCTTTTTTTTTATTCAGTACTCTGGACAGCACTTTTTTATTGGTGGATGAATTTATCCCAGGTTGTTCACCAAATAAAGATACCAAGAGAATTAAGGAAATTTGATAAAAGGAGTAAATTAGAAAGTTGCTTAAAATTGCATGCTCTATCTGAAACACGAAAGAAAAAATTTGGTTTCAGTGTCCCTTTAAGTTTGTTTCTTCTTCAACACTAAACCTGTATTTGTAATTCCTTCTTTTGCTTTGTATGCTTATATTTATTTGGTATCTATGGTCAGAGACTCACAGCTGCAAATAAGTTTATCTGGTCATTGATATTTTTAAGGAAAAAAGCTGGTGAGATGGTCCAGTCGGTTAAGCGACTACTAGTACAAAACCTTTTATCTAAACTGCATGGGACCAGAAATGGTTTGGATCTTGGAATGTTTTGGATTTTGGAATATTTGTATCTGTAAAATGGGACCGCTTAGATAGGGAATAGGAACCAAGTGCAAACAACAATTTAATGTCATGTGGGCAATATTTACATATCATAATACAGCTTATACCTGCAACCTAAAGGTAGTTTTATCTGATGTTTAATACTTTTGTACACATTAGAGAGATGGTCCAGTCAGGGCCGGATTTACAGCCAAGCCCACCAAAATTTAAAGCGACCCCCCCCCCCACGTGCTCCCAGTTCACATGTATAAAAATATAGATACAGCCTAAAACTTTATAGAAGTATGATTTATTTTTTTTACAGCAACTGCTAATTTTGACAACATAAAAGGCAGTCCATGATCTATAACAAAACACTCCAGACAGTGTTTGCCGAGAATGATGATATTCCAGTCAGAACAGTATTTTTTTTTAAGTGTGTTTATCCTGTGCAACAGCCCTGGCATTTTGCATTTTAGCAATAATATTTATACCTATGATATTTTATATGAAAGACTGCCCCATGACTGTACAATCTGTCATTTTGATTTTGACAGCCGCTGCAGCTGATACATGCCCACTGTGCACTCAGAGCGCTCTGTAATAGCGCACAAATAGTCACTCACTGTCACTCCCTATAAAAGTACAAACCCCCACACACTTACTCTCAGGCCGCTCTGTCCCCATTCACTGGAGAAACGGACTGGCCAGGGTGGCAGCCATCTTTGTTTAGGGCAAAGTTATTATTTACTACGGTGAGTGAGGGCGGAGCCGCAGAGGTGTGCAGAAAAGGCATATGAAACAGAGAGACAGGCGCCCCTCTATGGAAGGCGCCTGTAGGTTAATGCCTACTCTGCCTAATGGTAAATCCGGCCCTGGGTCCAATACTGTAATCAAAAAGGTAATAGTTGTTTTAAATAAATATAGAGCAGCATTTGCATTTCTGCATTTTAGAACACAAAAAACAAACGAGAGACACAAGCCGAGAAGATTGTGAATTACTGGGAGGGGGGAATCGTCATATTTAATTTTTAAAAAGGTCTGGATTTTGAAATAATATCTGGATTTTGGAATTCCTGATTTGGGGATTTGTACCCTCAGGGTTGAAGGTTCTAATCCGAGAGTCAGACAAACTTTCCATCACTCTGATGTACAAAAACTGCCTAGTATTTATCTTCCTCAAATAAATCTTAAATTCGCATGAAACCCAAAATCTTTCTTTCATGATTCAGATGATAGAGAATACAATTTAAAAAAAAGTTTCTTAAGTTTTTTCTATTAACAAATTTGCTTCATTCTCATCATTATACTTTGTTGAAGAGATACCTAGGTAGATAGCGTGCACATGCCTGAATCACTACATGACAGGAAATACTGCTACCATATAGTGCTGCAGACACTTGCACAGTCCTGAACTTACCCCTGCTTTTCAACAAAGGATAACAAGAAAACGAATAACATTTGATAAAAGAAGTGCATTGGAAAGTTGTTTATAATTGTATGCTGTTTCTGAATTGTTCATTTTGTTTGGGGTGGGGGTTTAAAGGGATAGAGAATAAAAAACAGAATTTATGCTTACCTGATAAATTACTTTCTCTTGTGATGTATCGAGTCAACGGATTCATCCTTTACTTGTGGGATATTCTCATTCCCTACAGGAAGTGGCAAAGAGAGCACACATCAGAGCTGTCCATATAGCTCCCCCTCTAGCTCCACCCCCAGTCATTCGACCGAAGGTTAGGAAGAAAAAGGAGAAACCATAGGGTGCCGTGGTGACTGTAGTTTAAACAAAAAAGCTACCTGACTTAATAGCCAGGGCGGGCCGTGGACTGGATACATCACAAGAGAAAGTAATTTATCAGGTAAGCATAAATTCTGTTTTCTCTTGTAAGATGTATCGAGTCCACGGATTCATCCTTTACTTGTGGGATACCAATACCAAAGCTTTAGGACACGGATGAAGGGAGGGAACAAGACAGGTACCTTAAACGGAAGGCACCACTGCTTGTAAAACCTTTCTCCCAAAAATAGCCTCAGAAGAAGCAAAAGTATCGAATTTGGAAAATTTGGAAAAAAGTATGCAGCGAAGACCAAGTCGCTGCCTTACAAATCTGTTCAGCAGAAGCCTCATTTTTAAAAGCCCATGTGGAAGCCACTGCTCTGGTAGAATGAGCAGTAATTGTTTCGGGAGGCTGCTGGCCAGCAGTCTCATAGGCCAAACGGATGATGCTTTTCAGCCAAAAGGAAAGAGAGGTAGCAGTCGCCTTCTGACCTCTCCTCTTACCAGAATAGATAACAAACAATGAAGGTGTTTGTCTGAAATCCTTAGTTGCTTGTAAATAGAACTTTAAAGCACGAACCACATCAAGATTGTGTAACAGACATTCCTTCTTCGAAGAACGATTAGGACACAGAGAAGGAACAACAATTTCCTGGTTAATATTCTTATTAGACACAACCTTAGGAAGAAAACCGGGTTTGGTACGCAAAACTACCTTATCTGCATGGAAAACCAGGTAAGGTGAATCACACTGTAAAGCAGATAACTCTGAAACTCTTTGAGCAGAAGAGATAGCTACCAAAAACAAAACTTTCCAAGATAAAAGCTTAATATCTATGGAATGTAAAGGTTCAAACGGAACCCCTTGCAGAACTGAAAGAACTAAATTCAGACTCCATGGCGGAGCCACAGGTCTATAAACAGGCTTGATTCTGACTAAAGCCTGACTAATTGCTTGAACGTCTGGTACCTCTGCCAGACGTTTGTGTAAAAGAATAGACAAAGCAGATATCTGTCCTTTTAAGGAACTAGCTGATAATCCTTTCTCCAATCCTTCTTGGAGAAAGGACAATATCCTGGGAATCCTAATCTTACTCCATGAGCAACCCTTGGATTCACACTAAAAAATATATTTTCGCCAAATCTTATGGTAGATTTTCCTTGTGACAGGCTTTCTAACCTGAATCAGGGTATCAATAACCGACTCAGAGAAACCACGCTTTGATAGAATTAGGCGTTCAATCTCCAAGCAGTCAGACGCAGAGAAATTAGATTTGGATGCTTGAAAGGACCTTGTATTAGAAGGTCCTGCATCATTGGTAGTGTCCATGGTGGGACAGATGACATGTCCACTAGGTCTGCATACCAGGTCCTGCGTGGCCACGCAGGCGCTATCAGAATCACCGAAGCCCTCTCCTGCTTGATTCTGGCAACCAGACGAGGGAGGAGAGGAAACGGTGGAAAAACATAGGCCAGATTGAAGGACCAAGGCGCTGCTAGAGCATCTATCAGCACCACCTGGGGATCCCGGGACCTGGACCCGTAAAGAGGAAGTTTGGTGTTCTGACGGGACGCCATCAGATCCAATTCTGGAGTGCCCCATAGCTAAGTCAGCTGGGCAAATACCTCCGGGTGGAGTTCCCACTCCCCCGGGTGAAAAGTCTGACGACTTAGAAAATCCGCCTTCCAGTTGTCTACTCCTGGGATGTGAATTGCTGAGAGATGGCAGGAGTGATCCTCCACCCACCTGATTATTTTGGTTACTTCCGTCATTGCTAGGGAACTCCTTGTTCCCCCTTGATGATTGACGTAAGCTACAGTCATGATATTGTCCGACTGAAATCTGATGAATTTGACCTCGGCTAGCTGAGGCCATGCCTGAAGTGCGTTGAATATCGCCCTCAATTCCAGAATGTTTATCGGGAGAAGAGCTTCTTCCCGAGACCATAAGCCCTGAGCTTTCAGAGAGTCCCAGACTGCACCCCAGCCCAACAGACTGGCGTCGGTCGTTACGATGATCCACTCTGGTCTGCGGAAACACATTCCCTGAGACAGGTGATCCTGAGACAACCACCAGAGAAGAGAATCTCTGGTCCCCTGGTCCACCTGTATTTGAGGAGACAAATCTGCATAATCCCCATTCCACTCTTTGAGCATGCATAGTTGCAGTGGTCTGAGGTGTATTCATGCAAAAGGGACTATGTCCATTGCCGCTACCATTAATCCGATTGTCTCCATGCACTGAGCTACAGATGGCCGAGGAATGGAATGAAGGGCTCGGCAAGAGGTTAAGAGTTTTAACTTTCTGACCTCCGTCAGAAATATTTTCATTTCTACCGAGTCTATCAGAGTTCCTAGGAAGGAAACTCTTGTGAGGGGGGAGAGAGAACTCTTTTTGATGTTCACCTTCCACCCGTGAGACCTCAGAAAGGCCAATACAATTTCCGTGTGAGACTTGGCTCTTTGGAAAGTCGACGCCTGAATTAAGATGTCGTCTAGAACCGCCAGGAGGGACCCTAGCACCTTTGTTAAAATTCTGGGAGCAGTGGCCGACCCGAAAGGAAGAGCCACAAACTGGTAATGCTTGTCTAGAAAGGCGAACCTGAGAAACTGGTGATGATCTTTGTGGATAGGAATGTGCAGATACGCATCCTTTAAATCCACGGTGGTCATATATTGACCCTCCTGGATCATTGGTAAGATTGTCTGAATGGTCTCCATCTTGAATGATGGGACTCTGAGGAATTTGTTTAGAATTTTGAGATCCAGGATTGGTCTGAAAGTTCCTTCTTTCTTGGGAACCACAAACAGGTTTGAGTAAAAACCAAGCCCTTGTTCCGCAATTGGAACTGGGTGGATCACTCCCATTGTATGTAGGTCTTCTACACAGCGTAAGAACGCCTCTTTCTTTGTCTGGTCTGTAGACAGACGAGAAATGTGGAACCTTCCCCTTGGAGGGGAGTCCTTGAATTCTAGAAGATATCCCTGGGATACAATCTCTAAGGCCGAGGGATCGAGTACATCTCTTGCCCAGGCCTGAGCGAAGAGAGAGAGTCTGCCCCCTACTAGATCCGGTCCCGGATCGGGGGCTACCCCTTCATGCTGTCTTGGAGGCAGCTGCAGGCTTCTTGGCCTGTTTACCCTTGTTCCAGCCCTGGTAAGGTTTCCAGGCTGACCTGGGTTGGGAAGCGTTGCCCTCTTGCTTTGCAGCAGGGGAGGATGAAGCGAGACCGCTCCTGAAATTCCGAAAGGAACAAAAATTATTTTGTTTGTTCTTTATCTTGAAAGACTTGTCCTGAGGGAGAGCATGGCCTTTTCCCCCAGTGATATCTGAAATAATCTCTTTCAATTCAGGCCGAAGAGGGTCTTTCCTTTGAAAGGGATGTTCAAGAGTTTGGATTTTGACGACACATCGGCCGTCCAGGACTTTAGCCATAGCGCCCTGCGCGCTAAAATGGCGAAACCTGAATTCTTTGCCGCTAACTTAGCAAGTTGGAAAGCGGCATCTGTGATAAAAGAATTAGCCAGCTTAAGAGCCTTAATTCTGTCCATAATGTCCTCATATGAGGTCTCCGTCTGGAGCGCATCTTCCAGCGCCTCGAACTAGAAAGCAGCTGCAGTAGTTACAGGAACAATGCATGCAATAGGTTGGAGAAGAAAACCTTGTTGAACAAAAATTTTCTTAAGTAAACCCTCTAATTTTTTTATCCATAGGGTCTTTGAAAGCACAACTGTCTTCAATTGGTATGGTTGTGCGTTTAGCAAGTGAAGAAATAGCCCCCTCCACCTTAGGGACCGTCTGCCACGAGTCCCGCATGGGGTCAGATATGGGGAACATTTTCTTAAAAACAGGAGGGGGAACGAAGGGAATACCTGGTCTATCCCACTCCCTAGTAACGATATCCGCAATCCTCTTAGGGACCGGGAACACATCAGTGTAAACAGGAACTTCCAGGTACTTGTCCATTTTACAAAATTTCTCTGGAACCACCATAGGGTCGCAGTCATCCAGAGTAACTAATACCTCCCTGAGCAAACAGCGGAGGTGTTCTAGTTTAAATTTAAAAGCCAATATATCTGAATCTGTCTGAGGAGAAACCTTTCCTGAATCGGAAATTTCTCCCTCAGACAGCACATCCCTCACCCCAACTTCAGAGCGTTGTGAGGGTATATCGGATACGGCTACTAAAGCGTCAGAATGCTCATTATCTGTTCTTAAAACAGAGCTATCATGCTTTGCAGGTAACACGGGCAGTTTAGATAAGAACTCTGAGAGGGTATTATTCATAACTGCCGCCAAGTCTTGCAAGGTAAAAGAGTTAGACGCACTAGAGGTGCTAGGCGTCGTTTGAGCGGGCGTAACTGGTTGTGACACTTGGGGGAGAGGTTGACGGGCTAACCTCGTTACCTTCTGTCTGAGAATCATCTTGGGCCACATTTTTAAGTGTAACAATATGTTCTTTAAAGTGTATAGACATATCAGTACAAGTGGGACACATTCTGAGAGGGGGTTCCACCATGGCTTCTAAACACATTGAACAAGGATTTTCCTTGGTGTCAGACATGTTAAACAGACTAGTAGTCAAACAAGCAGGCTTGGAAATCACTTTAATCAAGTAAAAACACACTTTGAAAAAAACGTTACTGTGCCTTTAAGAGATAAAAAAGGCACACAATTTTGCAAAACAGTGAAAAAATGCAGCAAACTGTTCGAAATTTTTACAGTATGTACCTAAAGCATTAGTAAGATTGCACCACTAGCAATAAAAACGATTAACCCCTTAATGCCCAAACCGGATCGACAGTAAGCCAAAGAACCGGTTAAAAAACGTTCAGCACCTTGCCACAGCTCTGTGCAAACTGCAGCAGGACCCTCCATGTGAAACAGCCTGAACTTCTTGTCAAATATAACTGCGCATCTGAGGAGCGAAATTAGGCCCCTCCCACCTCACTACGGTGCTTGTGAGGCCTAAAGAAACACTCTAAAGTGTTTTAATATTAGCCATGTGGGTAACAACCCCTGAAAGAAACCCAAAGGAACCTTCAAAGTGTCTCAAAAAAAACAATATTTTCAATAAAAACCGTTTGCCTTGAAAGTAGTGTCAACCAGCATAAACTAGCCCTGTTATATAAGCTTGAAATTCCATACTTAGGCCTAGATTTGGAGTTTGGCGGTAGAAGGGCTGTTAACGCTCCGCGGGCTTTTTTCTGGCCGCACACTAAAAATTAACTCTGGTATCGAGAGTTCAAAAAAATGCTGCGTTAGGCTCCAAAAAAGGAGCGTAGAGCATTTTTACCGCAAATTCAACTCTCGATACCAGAGTTGCTTACGGACGCGGCCAGCCTCAAAAACGTGCTCGTGCACGATTCTCCCATAGGAAACAATGGGGCTGTTTGAGCTGAAAAAAAACCTAACACCTGCAAAAAAGCAGCGTTCAGCTCCTAACGCAGCCCCATTGTTTCCTATGGGGAAACACTTCCTACGTCTGCACCTAACACCCTAACATGTACCCCGAGTCTAAACACCCCTAACCTTACACTTATTAACCCCTAATCTGCCGCCCCCGCTATCGCTGACACCTGCATTATATTATTAACCCCTAATCTGCCGCTCCGTAAACCGCCGCAATTTACATTATCCCTATGTACCCCTAATCTGCTGCCCCTAACACCGCCGACCCCTATATTATATTTATTAACCCCTAATCTGCCCCCCTCAACGTCGCCGACACCTGCCTACACTTATTAACCCCTAATCTGCCGAGCGGACCGCACCGCTACTATAATAAATGTATTAACCCCTAACCCGCCTCACTAACCCTATCATAAATAGTATTAACCCCTAATCTGCCCTCCCTAACATCGCCGACACATAACTTCAATTATTAACCACTAATCTGACGACCGGAGCTCACCGCTACTATAATAAATGTATTAACCCCTAAAGCTAAGTCTAACCCTAACACTAACACCCCCCTAACTTAAATATAATTTAAATCTAACGAAATTAATTAACTCTTATTAAATAAATTATTCCTATTTAAAGCTAAATACTTACCTGTAAAATAAATCCTAATATAGCTACAATATAAATTATAATTATATTATAGCTATTTTAGGATTAATATTTATTTTACAGGTAACTTTGTAATTATTTTAACCAGGTACAATAGCTATTAAATAGTTAAGAACTATTTAATAGTTACCTAGTTAAAATAATAACAAATTTACCTGTAAAATAAATCCTAACCTAAGTTATAATTAAACCTAACACTACCCTATCAATAAATTAATTAAATAAACTACCTACAATTACCTACAATTAACCTAACACTACACTATCAATAAATAAATTAAATACAATTGCTACAAATAACTACAATTACATAAACTAACTAAAGTACAAAAAATAAAAAAGAACTAAGTTACAAAAAATAAAAAAATATTTACCAACATTAGAAAAATATTACAACAATTTTAAACTAATTACACCTACTCTAAGCCCCCTAATAAAATAACAAAGACCCCCAAAATAAAAAATTCCCTACCCTATTCTAAATTAATAAATGTAAAAGCTCTTTTACCTTACCAGCCCTGAACAGGGCCCTTTGCGGGGCATGCCCCAAGAAAATCAGCTCTTTTGCCTGTAAAAAAAACCATACAATACCCCCCCCCAACATTACAACCCACCACCCACATACCCCTAATCTAACCCAAACCCCCCTTAAATAAACCTAACACTAAGCCCCTGAAGATCTTCCTACCTTGTCTTCACCATCCAGGTATCACCGATACGTCCTGGCATCCGGTGCTGAAGAGGTCCAGAAGAGGCTCCAAAGTCTTCCTCCTATCCGGCAAGAAGAGGACATCCGGACCGGCAAACATCTTCTCCAAGCGGCATCTTCGATCTTCTTCCATCCGGTGCGGAGCGGGTCCATCTTGAAGCAGCCGACGCGATCCATCCTCTTCTTCCGTTGTCTCCCGACGAATGACGGTTCCTTTAAGGGACGTCATCCAAGATGGCGTCCTTCGAATTCCGATTGGCTGATAGGATTCTATCAGCCAATTGGAATTAAGGTAGGAATATTCTGATTGGCTGATGGAATCAGCCAATCAGAATCAAGTTCAATCCGATTGGCTGATCCAATCAGCCAATCAGATTGAGCTCGCATTCTATTGGCTGATCGGAACAGCCAATAGAATGCGAGCTCAATCTGATTGGCTGATTGGATCAGCCAATCGGATTGAACTTGATTCTGATTGGCTGATTCCATCAGCCAATCAGAATATTCCTACCTTAATTCCGATTGGCTGATAGAATCCTATCAGCCAATCGGAATTCGAGGGACGCCATCTTGGATGACGTCCCTTAAAGGAACCGTCATTCGTCGGGAGACAACGGAAGAAGAGGATGGATCCGCGTCGTCTGCTTCAAGATGGACCCGCTCCGCACCGGATGGAAGAAGATCGAAGATGCCGCTTGGAGAAGATGTTTGCCGGTCCGGATGTCCTCTTCTTGCCGGATAGGAGGAAGACTTTGGAGCCTCTTCTGGACCTCTTCAGCACCGGATGCCAGGACGGATCGGTGATACCTGGATGGTGAAGACAAGGTAGGAAGATCTTCAGGGGCTTAGTGTTAGGTTTATTTAAGGGGGGTTTGGGTTAGATTAGGGGTATGTGGGTGGTGGGTTGTAATGTTGGGGGGGGGGGTATTGTATGTTTTTTTTTACAGGCAAAAGAGCTGATTTTCTTGGGGCATGCCCCGCAAAGGGCCCTGTTCAGGGCTGGTAAGGTAAAAGAGCTTTTACATTTATTAATTTAGAATAGGGTAGGGAATTTTTTATTTTGGGGGTCTTTGTTATTTTATTAGGGGGCTTAGAGTAGGTGTAATTAGTTTAAAATTGTTGTAATATTTTTCTAATGTTGGTAAATATTTTTTTATTTTTTGTAACTTAGTTCTTTTTTATTTTTTGTACTTTAGTTAGTTTATGTAATTGTATTTATTTGTAGGAATTGTGTTTAATTAATTTATTGATAGTGTAGTGTTAGGTTAATTGTAGGTAATTGTAGGTAGTTTATTTAATTAATTTATTGATAGGGTAGTGTTAGGTTTAATTATAACTTAGGTTAGGATTTATTTTACAGGTAAATTTGTTATTATTTTAACTAGGTAACTATTAAATAGTTCTTAACTATTTAATAGCTATTGTACCTGGTTAAAATAATTACAAAGTTACCTGTAAAATAAATATTAATCCTAAAATAGCTACAATATAATTATAATTTATATTGTAGCTATATTAGGATGTATTTTACAGGTAAGTATTTAGCTTTAAATAGGAATAATTTATTTAATAAGAGTTAATTAATTTCGTTAGATTTAAATTATATTTAACTTAGGGGGGTGTTAGTGTTAGGGTTAGACTTAGCTTTAGGGGTTAATACATTTATTATAGTAGCGGTGAGCTCCGGTCGTCAGATTAGGGGTTAATAATTGAAGGTAGGTGTCGGCGATGTTAGGGAGGGCAGATTAGGGGTTAATACTATTTATGATAGGGTTGGTGAGGCGGATTAGGGGTTAATAACTTTATTATAGTAGCGGTGCGGTCCGCTCGGCAGATTAGGGGTTAATAAGTGTAGGCAGGTGTCGGCGACGTTGAGGGGGGCAGATTAGGGGTTAATAAATATAATATAGGGGTCGGCGGTGTTAGGGGCAGCAGATTAGGGGTACATAAGGATAACGTAGGTGGCGGCGCTTGGCGGTCGGCAGATTAGGGGTTAATTATTGTAAGTAGCTGGCGGCGACGTTGTGGGGGGCAGGTTAGGGGTTAATAAATATAATACAGGGGTCGACGGGGTTAGGGGCAGCAGATTAGGGGTACATAAGTATAACGTAGTTCGCGGTCGGCAGATTAGGGGTTAAAAAAATTTAATCGAGTGGCGGCGATGTGGGGGGACCTCGGTTTAGGGGTACATAGGTAGTTTATGGGTGTTAGTGTACTTTAGCGTACAGTAGTTAAGAGCTTTATGAACCGGCGTTAGCCCAGAAAGCTCTTAACTCCTGCTATTTTCCTGCGGCTGGAGTTTTGTCGTTAGAGCTCTAACGCTCACTTCAGAAACGACTCTAAATACCAGCGTTAGAAAGATCCCATTGAAAAGATAGGATACGCAATTGACGTAAGGGGATCTGCGGTATGGAAAAGTCGCGGCTGAAAAGTGAGCGTTAGACCCTTTAATCACTGACTCCAAATACCGGCGGTAGCCTAAAACCAGCGTTAGGAGCCTCTAACGCTGGTTTTCACGGCTAACGCCAAACTCTAAATCTAGCCGTTAGTCTCTGAATACAGCTTACCCTTCCCTCATGGGGATATTATCAGTCTTCTCTAGCATTATCACAGTCTTGTCTAGAAAAAAAAAAGACTGAACATACCTTATTGCAGCCTAACCTGCAAACCGTTCCCCCCAACTGAAGTTTTCTTGCACTCCTCAGTCCTTTGTGGGAACAGCAGTGGATTTTAGCTACAACATGCTAAAATCATCTTCCTCCCTGCAGAAATCTTCGTCTCCTTTCTGCTAGAGAGTAAATAGTACACACCGGTACCATTTAAAATAACAAAATCTTGCTTGTAGAAAATAAAAACTAAATTTTTTTTACCACATTCACTTTACCCTTCCGATTGCTTAGAGCCGGCAAAGAGAATGACTGGGGGTGGAGCTGGAGGGGGAGCTATATGGACAGCTCTGCTGTGTGCTCTCTTTGCCACTTCCTGTTGGGAAGGAGAATACCCACAAGTAAAGGATGAATCCGTGGACTCGATACATCTTACAAGAGAAATGGTAACCACTTTCTAATTTATTTCATTCTCTTGGTATCATTTGTTGAAGGAGCAGCAATGCACTAATAGTTTCTAACTGAATGAACACATGGGTGAGCCAATAACAATCGGTATATATATATATATATATATATATATATATATATATATATGCAGCCACCAATCAACAGCTAGAACCTAGGTTCTCTGCTGCTCCTGAGCTTGCCAAGATAAAGCTTTCAACAAAGGATAACAAGAGAAGGAAGCCAATTAAATAATAGAAGTAATTTGAAAAGTTGTTTAAAATTGTATGCTCTGTCTGAATCATGAAAGGAAATTTTTGTGTTTCACGTCCCTTTAAGCGTTTTGTTTCATTGTGTGAAAGCTATATAAAATATGTTACTTTTTATACATGAAAGTTTATAAAGTATGTTAGATAAATACACTAAGGCCCATTTATCAAGCTCCGTATGGAGCTTGTGGGCCCGTGTTTCTGGCGAGTCTTGAGACTCGCCAGAAACAGCAGTTATGAAGCAGCAGTCGCGTATGATCGGGTTGATTGACAACTCCCTGCTGGCCGCGAGTCTGCAGGGGGCGGCGTTGAACAGCAGCTCTTGTGAGCTGCTGGTCAATGCTGAATACGGAGAGCGTAATGCTCTCCGCATTCAGCGAGGTCTTGCGGACCTGATCCGCACTGTCGGATCAGGTCCGCAAGACCTTTGATAAATAGGACTCAATAGCTATGATTACAACATAGTTTTAATTTATTTTGTACTGTCAAGGGAAGAGGCAGAATTTTTCTTCACTTTCTGCGATGAGATTTTTTTTGTGAGAAAAATTGAATGCTGGTCATTTTCAAATAAAATTCAATTTTAAATTAGGCAGTTACACTAAAGCGCCGGCTCAATTGCAATGTGTTGATTAACGCGAGAGTAAAGCAACGTTTTTAAAATGTCTCAAATTTGTTTCCTCTTCACTTAATCTAACACCACAAGGTAGTTAAGTAGTAATAGAAAAGGTGCATTACTCACAAGAACATCCTACATTCACAGCTTTGCAGATCAGAAAAGGATTGGGGGGGGGGGGGCATTGAATAAATCCCTGAGAGACAGTCAACAATAAATGCTCTGCTGCTTTACAGCCCTGCTCAATAGCTGAATGTCTCCAAACAGTGTTTTGCTCTGGCTGCATTGTGTAAGTTTTCCATTACACAGCGCATCCACAGCAAAGTGCTGTTTGAAGAGGACAGTCTAATGAGGAGCAGTGCTGCAAAGTGAAAGCACTAACAGTTCCTGCATGTGTCCTGTTTTTTCTGCAGACATGTTGCATTATCTGCGATGACATCTAAGATCACAGCATGTTCTGCCTTGGGGGTTTTAATTTTTGTTGTTTTGTTTTGATTTTTACAATAGCATAATACATGTTGTGCTGATGTAGAACGTGTTTTGTTTTGCTGTTAGGTTGGGGGAAGACTTCTACCGTGAAGCGATAGAGCACTGCCGTAGTTACAACGCTCGTCTATGTGCAGAGAGGAATATGCGGCTACCTTTTTTGGACTCCCAAACTGGAGTCGCTCAGAATAACTGCTACATCTGGATGGAGAAGACACACAGAGGACCAGGTAAGAAATATGAATCTCTATTTTTTTCTAAATGAAAACGACATTATGTTGTAGCATGATCAGCGTTGACTTTATCATGTTAAATGCTTGGTAGGACCATGACCAGCAAAGACCTAATCGTGGTGACTCTATGGGGTCCATTTATTAAGCAGCGGACGTAGTGTATGCTGTCGGCATTTACCGAGGTCGAGCAGACATGATTCGCTACAGCAAATCATGTCCGCTCGCCTCGTAATAAATCTACCCCGAAAACTGAGTTGGTCTGGGAAAACTGTATTTAGAAAATGACCTTATAATCAATGTAGTCTGACAGAACTATAATAGCCAATGATACAATCATGGAAGTGACCTGACAAGACTGTGACCAGTGTGGTTATCAATAAATGTCACCGTAACCAGCAGTAATCTTATCATGGAAACTGCCTTGAAGTGATATTAGAACTCCAAATGGAATCTTTGTGTAAGATGTTTAATTAAGGAAAATAAAACAACATTGCAGTATATATCCATTATTAATGTTACTTGATCCTGCTATAAAATATACAAAAAAATGACTTAAAGGGACATTAAACCCAAACATTTACTTTCATGATTCAGACAGAGAATACAGTTGTAAACACCATTCCAATTCACTTCTATTATCTAATTTGCTTCATTCTTTAGATGTGCTTTGTTAAAGAAATAGCAATGCACATGGGTGAACCAATCACATGAGGCAAATATGTGCAGCCACCAATAAGAAGCTACTGAGCCTATCTAGATATGCTTTTCAGGAAGAAATATCAAGAGAATTAAGCAAAATAGATAACAGAAGTAATTTAGAAAGTTATTTTTTTTTCTTTTCTTTTCCAAAGAACTTTATTGAAATATAGGTTTCACAGACATCTTGATTGCAAATATGGGTTTACATTAGGTACCCTTACAGAATATATTTTAAAGGAAACATAAAGAAAAAAAAAATAGAAAAAAGTGCAATAATGTGGGGTTCACAACCAAGTATGTCTCAATCTTGATTAACCCTGTAATAAAAAGTCTTAGAGCTATTATTGTCAGCCCTTATTGATGTCTTTCTGCTATGATTAGTTCTACATTTTCCGTTTTCAATGTTATGTTTATAGAAATTGAAACATTGTAACTGGAAACCCAGAAACATACTATCAAAGAGTTGTTAATATTAGATTTCTAAAGACAATATTACCTTAAAGGGACATAATACTCATATGCTAAATAACTTGAAACTGATGCAGTATAACTGTAAAACGCTAACAGGAAAATATCACCTGAGCATCTCTATGTAAAAAAGGAAGATATTTTACCTCACAATCTCCTCAGCTCAGCAGAGTAAGTTCTGTGTAAAAACATAATTTATGCTTACCTGATAAATTCCTTTCTCCTGTAGTGTAGTCAGTCCACGGGTCATCATTACTTATGGGATATTAACTCCTCCCCAACAGGAAGTGCAAGAGGATCACCCAAGCAGAGCTGCTATATAGCTCCTCCCCTCTACGTCACACCCAGTCATTCGACCAGGAACCAAACGAGAAAGGAGAAACTATAGGGTGCAGTGGTGACTGGAGTATAATTAAAAAATTTAGACCTGCCTTAAAAAACAGGGCGGGCCGTGGACTGACTACACTACAGGAGAAAGGAATTTATCAGGTAAGCATAAATTATGTTTTCTCCTGTTAAGTGTAGTCAGTCCACGGGTCATCATTACTTATGGGATACCAATACCCAAGCTAAGTACACGGATGACGGGAGGGACAGGCAGGATCTCTATACGGAAGGAACCACTGCCTGAAGAACCTTTCTCCCAAAAACAGCCTTCGAAGAAGCAAAAGTGTCAAATTTGTAAAATTTGGAAAAAGTATGAAGAGAAGACCAAGTTGCAGCCTTGCAAATCTGTTCAACAGAGGCCTCGTTCTTAAAGGCCCAAGTGGAAGCCACAGCTCTAGTAGAATGAGCTGTAATCCTTTCAGGAGGTTGCTGTCCAGCAGTCTCATAGGCTAAACGTATTATGCTACGAAGCCAAAAGGATAGAGAGGTAGCAGATGCTTTTTGACCTCTCCTCTGTCCAGAATAAACGACAAACAGGGAAGAAGTTTGTCGAAAATCTTTCGTTGCCTGTAAATAAAATTTCAGGGCACGGACTACATCTAGATTGTGCAGAAGTCGTTCCTTCTTTGAAGAAGGGTTAGGACACAATGATGGAACAACAATCTCTTGATTGATATTCTTGTTAGTGACTACCTTAGGTAAGAACCCAGGTTTAGTACGCAGAACTACCTTATCTAAATGAAAAATCAGATACGGAGAATCACAATGTAAGGCTGATAATTCAGAGACTCTACGAGCCGAGGAAATAGCCATTAAAAACAGAACTTTCCAAGATAACAGCTTGATATCAATGGAGTGAAGGGGTTCAAACGGAACACCCTGTAAAACGTTAAGAACTAAGTTTAAGCTCCACGGCGGAGCAACAGATTTAAACACAGGCTTAATCCTGGCCAAAGCCTGACAAAAAGCCTGAACGTCTGGAACTTCTGACAGACGCTTGTGTAAAAGGATGGACAGAGCTGAGATCTGTCCCTTTAACGAACTAGCAGATAAACCCTTTTCTAAACCTTCTTGTAGAAAAGACAATATCCTAGGAATCCTAACCTTACTCCATGAGTAACCCTTGGATTCGCACCAGTGTAAGTATTTACGCCATATCTTATGGTAAATTTTCCTGGTAACAGGTTTCCTAGCCTGTATTAAGGTATCAATTACTGGCTCTGAAAATCCACGCTTTGATAAAATTAAGCGTTCAATTTCCATGCAGTCAGCTTCAGAGAAATTAGGTTTTGATGTTTGAAAGGACCCTGAATTAGAAGGTTCTGTCTCAGAGGCAGAGACCAAGGTGGACAAGATGACATGTCCACTAGATCTGCATACCAGGTCCTGCGTGGCCACGCAGGCGCTATTAGAATCACTGATGCTTTCTCCTGTTTGATCCTTGCAATCAAACGAGGAAGCATCGGGAAGGGTGGAAACACATAAGCCATCCTGAAGGTCCAAGGTGCTGTCAAGGCATCTATCAGGATCGCTCCCGGGTCCCTGGACCTGGACCCGTAACGAGGAAGCTTGGCGTTCCGGCGAGACGCCATGAGATCCATATCTGGTTTGCCCCAACGTCGAAGTATTTGGGCAAAGACCTCCGGATGAAGTTCCCACTCCCCCGGATGAAAAGTCTGGCGACTTAGGAAATCCGCCTCCCAGTTGTCCACTCCTGGGATGTGGATCGCTGACAGGTGGCAAGAGTGAGACTCTGCCCAGCGAATTATCTTTGATACTTCCATCATCGCTAGGGAACTTCTTGTCCCTCCCTGATGGTTGATGTAAGCCACAGTCGTGATGTTGTCCGACTGAAACCTGATAAACCTCAGAGTTGCTAACTGAGGCCAAGCCAGTAGGGCATTGAGAACTGCTCTCAATTCCAGAATGTTTATCGGAAGGAGACTCTCCTCTTGAGTCCATGATCCCTGAGCCTTCAGGGAATTCCAGACAGCGCCCCAACCTAGAAGGCTGGCGTCTGTAGTTACAATTGTCCAGTCTGGCCTGCTGAAGGGCATCCCCCTGGACAGATGTGGCCGAGAAAGCCACCATAGAAGAGAATCTCTGGTCTCCTGATCCAGATTCAGCGTAGGGGACAAATCTGAGTAATCCCCATTCCACTGACTTAGCATGCACAATTGCAGCGGTCTGAGGTGCAGGCGTGAAAAAGGAACTATGTCCATTGCCGCTACCATTAAGCCGATTACCTCCATGCATTGATCCACTGACGGGTGTTGAATGGAATGAAGGGCACGGCAAGCATTTAGAAGCTTTGTTAACCTGTCCTCTGTCAGGTAAATTTTCATTTCTACAGAATCTATAAGAGTCCCCAAGAAGGGAACTCTTGTGAGTGGTAAGAGAGAACTCTTCTCCTCGTTTACTTTCCACCCATGTGATCTCAGAAATGCCAGTACTAACTCTGTATGAGATTTGGCAGTTTGAAAGCTTGACGCTTGTATCAGAATGTCGTCTAGGTACGGAGCTACCGAAATTCCTCGCGGTCTTAGTACCGCCAGAAGAGAGCCCAGAACCTTTGTAAAGATTCTTGGAGCCGTAGCCAACCCGAAGGGAAGAGCTACAAACTGGTAATGTTTGTCTAGGAAGGCAAACCTTAGATACCGGTAATGTTCTCTGTGAATCGGTATGTGAAGGTAAGCATCCTTTAAATCCACTGTGGTCATGTACTGACCTCTTTGGATCATGGGTAAGATTGTCCGAATAGTTTCCATCTTGAATGATGGAACTCTTAGGAATTTGTTTAGGATCTTTAAATCCAATATTGGTCTGAAGGTTCCCTCTTTTTTGGGAACCACAAACAGGTTTGAGTAAAACCCTTGTCCGTGTTCCGACCGCGGAACTGGATGGATCACTCCCATTAGTAAAAGGTCTTGTACACAGCGTAGAAACGCCTCTTTCTTTATCTGGTTTGTTGACAACCTTGAAAGGTGAAATCTCCCTTGTGGAGGAGAAGCTTTGAAGTCCAGAAGATATCCCTGAGATGTGATCTCCAACGCCCAGGGATCCTGGACATCTCTTGCCCAAGCCTGGGCGAAGAGAGAGAGTCTGCCCCCCACTAGATCCGTTACCGGATCGGGGGCCCTCACTTCATGCTGTCTTAGGGGCAGCAGCAGGCTTTCTGGCCTGCTTGCCCTTGTTCCAGGCCTGGTTAGGTTTCCAGCCTTGTCTGTAGCGAGCAACAGCTCCTTCCTGTTTTGGAGCAGAGGAAGTTGAAGCTGCTCCTGCCTTGAAATTACGAAAGGCACGAAAATTAGACTGTCTAGCCCTGGGTTTGGCTCTGTCTTGAGGCAGGGCATGGCCTTTACCTCCCGTAATATCAGCGATAATTTATTTCAAACCGGGCCCGAATAAAGTCTGCCCCTTGAAAGGTATGTTAAGTAGTTTCGATTTAGAAGTTACATCAGCTGACCAGGATTTTAGCCACAGCGCTCTGCGTGCCTGAATGGCGAATCCAGAATTCTTAGCCGTAAGTTTAGTTAAATGTACTACGGCATCAGAAATAAATGAATTAGCTAGCTTAAGGGTTTTAAGCTTAAGTGAAATCTCATCTAATGTCGCTGAGTCAAGGGTGTCTTCCAGAGACTCAAACCAAAATGCTGCCGCAGCCGTGACAGGCGCAATGCATGCAAGGGGTTGTAATATAAAACCTTGTTGAACAAACATTTTCTTAAGGTAACCCTCTAACTTTTTATCCATTGGATCTGAAAAAGCACAGCTATCCTCCACCGGGATAGTGGTACGCTTGTTGTAAAGCTAAAGTAGAAACTGCTCCCTCCACCTTAGGGACCGTTTGCCATAAGTCCCGTGTGGTGGCGTCTATTGGAAACATTTTTCTGAATATAGGAGGGGGTGAGAAAGGCACACCGGGTCTGTCCCACTCCTTAGTAATAATTTCAGTAAGTCTCTTAGGTATAGGAAAAACGTCAGTACTCGTCGGTACCGCAAAATATTTATCCAACCTACACATTTTCTCTGGGATTGCAACTGTGTTACAATCATTCAGAGCCGCTAACACCTCCCCTAGCAACACACAGAGGTTTTCCAGCTTAAACTTAAAATTTGAAATGTCTGAATCCAATTTATTTGGATCAGATCCGTCACCCGCAGAATGAAGCTCTCCGTCCTCATGCTCTGCATATTGTGACGCAGTATCAGACATGGCCCTAGCATTATCAGTATACTCTGTTCTCATCCCAGAGTGATCTCGTTTACCTCTAAGTTCTGGCAATTTAGACAAAACTTCAGTCATAACATTAGCCATGTCTTGTAAAGTGTAATGGCCGCCCTGATGTACTTGGCGTTACAATATCACGCACCTCCTGAGCGGGAGATGCAGGTACTGACACGTGAGGCAAGTTAGTCGGCATAACTTCCCTCTCGTTGTCTGGTGAATGTTGCTTAACATGTACAGATTGACTTTTATTTAAAGTAGCATCAATGCAATTAGTACATACATTTCTATTGGGCTCCACCTCGGCTTTTGAACATATTGCACAAAGAGTTTCCTCTGTGTCAGACATGTTTAAACAAACTAGCAATTAGACTAGCAAGCTTGGAAATACTTTTCAACTAAATTTACAAGCAATATGTAAAAACGTTACTGTGCCTTTAAGAAGCACACAAAAACTGTCACAGTTGAATAACAATGAACCGGATTAGTTATATAAACCAAATTTAGCAAAGGATTGCACACATTAGCAATGGATGATTAACCCTTAATATCAGAAAAAAACGTATAACAATTTGACAATATAAGCGTTTTTATCACAGTCAAGCACAGTCTCACAGGTCTGCTGTGAGTGATTACCTCCCTCAAAACTAGTTTTGAAGATCCCTGAGCTCTGTGGAGACGTCCTGGATCATGCAGGGAGAAAAAGACAGACTGTGACTGAATTTCTGATGCGTAGTAAAAGCGCCAAAATAGGCCCCTCCCACTCACACTACAACAGTGAGGGAAGCTCAGTAAACTGTTTTAATTTAAAACAACGACAGCCATGTGGAAAATAAAGCCCAAAACAATTTTCACCAAGTACCTCAGATAATTAAACGATTTAACATGCCAGTAAACGTTTAAAATCTAATATATGAAATGTCATTAAAAAGCCTGCTGCTAGTCGCTCCCACTGCAAGTTAGGCTAAAAGTTATATGCATACAGTATTTTCCCAGTGAAGTGCCATTCCCCAGAAATACTTAAGTGTTAACATATATACATGTCAGCCTGATACCAGTTGCTACTACTGCATTTAAGGCTGTACTTACATTATATCGGTATTAGCAGTATTTTCAAAGTCAATTCCATTCCTTAGAAAATAATATACTGCAACATACCTCTTTGCAGGTGAACCTGCCCGCTGTCCCCTGATCTGAAGTTACCTTACTCCTCAGAATGGCCGAGAACAGCAAACGGATCTTAGTTACGTCCGCTAAGATCATATACAAAAAACTCAGGTAGATTCTTCTTCAAATTCTGCCTGAGAAGGAAACAACACACTCCGGTGTCGTTTAAAATAACAAACTTTTGATTGAAGATATAAAAAAACTAAGTTTAATCACCACAGTCCTCTCACACATCCTATCTATTAGTTGGGTGCAAGAGAATGACTGGGTGTGACGTAGAGGGGAGGAGCTATATAGCAGCTCTGCTTGGGTGATCCTCTTGCACTTCCTGTTGGGGAGGAGTTAATATCCCATAAGTAATGATGACCCGTGGACTGACTACACTTAACAGGAGAAAAGTTATACTCAGCTGCTCCCAGCTGCAGGTAAAAAATTTTTAAAAAAAATGAAGAAATGAACAGCATCCAATCAGCATCAGCAGTGCTGAGGTCATGAACTCTTACTGTGATCTCATGAGATTTGACTTAACTCTCATGAGATTTCATAGTAAGCTTCCTTTACCTGATTGGTGAAATAATATGAGAGTTCACAAGGCTCATCCTTTCAGCTGTCCCCAGACACACTAAAATGCTGCTTAGAAATCCTTTACAATGGGATGTGGCTACTGAGGAAGTTTTGAGGTAAAATATCTTTCTTTTTTACATAGAGATGTTCAGGAGATATTTTCTAGTCAGCTTTTTACAGCTATGCTGCATCACTTTCAAGTGTTTAAACATTTGGGTATTATGGCCCTTTATTAAAAATGAAGTTAGAAAAAGGAGAATAATTGGGGAGAGGTAAAAGGGAAAGGAAGGATGTTATGTAATTCGGTTATAGTGTCACAAATTGGGTCTGGCAAGTTAGGGTTTGAATGCCCTATGCTATGGTTGTGCAGTGGAATGAGGGTATGACGCCTTTCATGTCTATTACTACGGACTCCGGTAATTCTATCATATACTGTTTGGGATTGTATTTCAACTGACCTGTCCCTTGACATCAATGTATATCTGTGTAAAGTGCAAGGGTAATGGAGGGTGTTCAAGGGTATTTCTTAACCATCTCTATTTGCATTCCACCTCATCCTCATGTATTCATGTTTTTCTAGATTATTCGTCCTAAGAAAGTGGTATCTCTCAAGGACAAGCATACTCTCAACCTGTGCCTTCAAAGCCTCAATGTCAGGAATTTCAGGCGATTTCCATTTCTTAGGAATCAGGATTTTGGCGCTATTTAACATTACGTATAGGAGTGATTGTTTTATGTCATCCCTGGTGTTTGGGAGTTTGTGGAATAAATTTGTTTAAAATGGTATTCTCTATCGGAATCAAGAAAGAAAAAAAATGGGTTTAATGTCCCTTTAAAACACAAAACGTCTTTCATGATTCTGATAGGACATGTGATTTTAAACAACTTTATAATTTAGGTCTTATCAAATTAGTTTAATTATCTTGGTATCCTTTGTTGAAGGAGCAGATATACACTATTGGGAGTTTGCTGAACACATCTGGTAAACCAATGACAAGAGGCATTTATCTGCAGCCTCCAATCAGCAGCTAGGTCCCAGTAATGCATTGCTGCTCGTCAGCCTAACTATGTATACTTTTCAACAAAGGGTACCAAGAGAATAAAGCAAATAAGGTAATAGCAGTACATTGGGAAGTTCTTTAAAACCATATGCTCTGTCTGGACCATGAAAGAATACAATATGGATTTCATATCCCTTTAAATGACTGGTTTTCTTGATACTGATAATGAGGCATATTTAAGAAATGTCTTGCGGACCTGATCCGACAGTGCAATACGCTCTCCGCATTTAACACTGTAGAGCTGCTGGTGCAACGCCGCCCCCTGCAGACTCGCCAGCAGGGGGTGTCAATCAACCCGATCGTACTCGATCGGGTTGAATTGTTGCGATTCCTGTCCGCCTGCTCAGAGCAGGCGGACAGGGTTATGGAGCAGCGATCTTTGTGACCGCTGCTTCATAA
Source organism: Bombina bombina (assembly GCF_027579735.1). Classification (NCBI taxonomy): domain Eukaryota; kingdom Metazoa; phylum Chordata; class Amphibia; order Anura; family Bombinatoridae; genus Bombina; species Bombina bombina. The sequence continues at coordinate 522,999,940 of NC_069505.1, read as the reverse complement.
CTGCTGTTTCTGGCGAGTCTGAAGACTCGCCAGAAACACGGGCCGTCAAGCTCCTTTCAGAGCTTGATAGATAGGCCCCAATGTATTTGATTGTTAGTTGTATATATTTATGTACTTTAGTATTCATTTAGTATTAAAGGGACAGTAAACACTAAATAAATGCTAGATAGAATGAAGCACTCAAAGAAAAGATTAGTCTGAGAATAATGTAGATGTAATTTTTAAAGTTTCATTAGTTGTTTAAAGGGACAGTCAACACCAGAAATGTTGTTGTTTAAAAAGATAGATAATCCCTTTATTACCCATTCCTCAGTTTTGCATAACCAACACTGCTATATTAATATACTTTTTACCTCTGTGATTACCTTGTAGCTAAGCATCTTCTGACAGCCCCCTGACAAAATAAGTGTAAAGTTTTAGTGTCTATAAAACAATGGGAGCTGCCATGTTGTAACTTAGGTTACCTTCTCTGTCGTGACCAATTAGGGACAGTTATAAATAGGTCACTAGAGTGTGCAGCCAATGGCTGTGTAGGATATAACAGTGTATATTGCAGAATTGGTTATATATATATACAATTTATCATTTTATATTACGATCTCTAAGTGTTTAATGTCCCTTTAAGTTGTACATTCTTTCAGGATTTCTATCTATGCCTATTAACTGTTGTATATGTCTGTACACAGGATTATCACCAGGACAGATCTACACTTACCCTGCTCGCTGCTGGAGGAAGAAGAGGCGGTTGGACATCCTAGAAGATCCGCGACTAAGACCCTGTGAGTTAAAACAGGGTACAAATGTGTTTTAAAGAAATCCATTAATGTCATACCAGTTATTTAAAGTTATACCATGTACAATTATATGTTGCTGGAACTTTGGCATGAAAAGGTAGCTGGCACAGAGAGACAGTGGAATGCTGGGCCAGGCAAGACTACTGAATGCCAGGGATAGAGAGGCAGCTGAATGCTGGGCATGGAAAGGCAGCTGTGAAAAGACTGGGCGTGGTGAGGATGATGAAGGTCAGGTATAGAGAAGCAGCTAAATATGCTGGGAATTAAAAACTGCTTAATTTAAAGTGATGGTAAACAGTCCCCTTTATAAAATCACATCTGGAATGTTAGTGATATTTTATTTGGAGTTTCATACATCAGTTGTAATAAGTTGCGCTATAACTTACCTTTTAATATAAAATTCAAATTCAATGCACTCCGCCGCCCACTTTAAAAGTCAATTTTTCTGTGAGCTAACGGTTTGATTTGTTCTCCAATCAGCGCTCTCCCCATATGGCACTTTTGTTGTAGCTAGAGCGCTAATTGGACAACAATTCAAACCATTAGCTCACATAAAAATTGACTTTTGAAGTGGGCGGCAAAGCGCGGGGAATTTGAATTTTACATTAAAAAGTGAGTTATAGCGCAGCTTATTACAACTGATGAATGTAACTCCATCTAAAATATCACTAACATTCCGGATCTGATTTTAAAAAGGGGACCGTTTACCATCACTTTAAGGTCTTTAAAGGAGAGGTTGCTGAATGCTAGGGGGTAGATTTATGAATCAGCGGATGCTGCTGTTTCCGCGCGAGCCTTTTGGCTCGCCGGAAACATAAATTAAGAAGCAGCAGTCTTAAAACCGCTGCTCCTTAACTCACCCGCCACCTCTGAGGATGATTGACACCCCCTGCTAGCAGCCGATTGGCCGCGAATGTGCAGGGGGCGGCATTGCACAAGCATTTCCCCAGAAATGCTTGTGCAATAATAAATGCAGACAGCGGATGCTACAGCGGATCATGACATGTGATAAATCTACCCCTAAGTATGGAATCGCCCATGAATCACTTGCACTTGAGAGTGTTTTGCACTGAACATATTGCTGTGAATATTGTTATCATTTCTCTGCTGAATACACTATACTTATTAATTGCTCTGCTGCATGACAATTATTGATATGGAAACAATATTGAAGGATTTGCAGAAAGATAAAACTTAAGGGACATGAAACCCTAAATATGTATTTCATGATTCAGATAGAGCATTCACTTTTAAGCAATGTTCAAATTTACTGTTCTATTATCAAATCTGCTTCATTCTCTTGGTATCCGTTATTGAAAGGAGCAGCAATCCGCTACTGGGAGCTAGCTGAACACATCTGGTGAGCCAGTAACATGAATCACATATCTGCAGCCACCAATCAGCAGCTAGCAACCAGTAGTGCATTGTGTGCACTATGTGTGGTTTTTTTAACAATGGATTTTAAAAGAATGAAGCAAATAAAATAAGAGAGGCAAACTGGAAAGTTGTTTACAACCTGCATGCTCTACCTGATTCATGGAAGTTAAATGTTAACCTTACTTTCCCTTTAAGGTTGGGCAGTAGATGTAGCTGAAAGCTGGGCGTAAACATAGATGTTACAAGCTGAGCAAAGTGAGGCTGTTAAAGGAGGTCTAAGTAGAGGTTGCTGCAGCGTAGGCTAAGAAATAATGCTGAAATAGGAAAATATAGAAGGTGCTAAAGGCTGGAACCTGAGAGAAAGGTTCGAACAGAAGGGGAAAAAATAATGGCAGTAACAGCATCTGTTTGTGAAACACTGTGTACAAGTATATGTTTTATACATTCTCAAGAGTATTTGTTTAAGTTTAGTATCCATGTTGTTTGTTTGTTTTTATCAGTGTTTGAGAACTTTGGTTCTAGTAGCGTCAGAGTCTAAAAACATGTCACTGTCATTAGTACACTTTAGTACTAGCAGGGACTGAGCACATAAACATGTCACTGTCATTAGTACACTTTAGTACTAGCAGGGACTGAGCACATAAACATGTCACTGTCATTAGTACACTTTAGTCCTAGCAGGTACTGAGCACACAAACCTGTCACTGTCATTAGTACACTTTAGCCCTAGCAGGGACTGAGCACATAAACATGTCACTGTCATTAGTACACTTTAGTACTAGCAGGGACTGAGCACATAAACATGTCACTGTCATTAGTACACTTTAGTCCTAGCAGGGACTGAGCACATAAACATGTCATTGTCATTAGTACACTTTAGTCCTAGCAGGGACTGAGCACATAAACATGTCACTGTCATTAGTACACTTTAGTCCTAGCAGGGGCTGAGCACATAAACATGTCACTGTCATTAGTACACTTTAGTCCTAGCAGGGACTGAGCACATAAACATGTCACTGTCATTAGTACACTTTAGTCCTAGCAGGGACTGAGAACATAAACATGTCACTGTCATTAGTACACTTTAGTCCTAGCAGGGACTGAGCACATAAACATGTCACTGTCATTAGTAAACTTTAGTCCTAGCAGGGACTGAGCACATAAACATGTCACTGTCATTAGAACACTTTAGTCCTAGCAGGGACTGAGCCCATAAACATGTCACTGTCATTAGTACACTTTAGTCCTAGCAGGGACTGAGCACAAAAACATGTCACTGTCATTAGTACACTTTAGTCCTAGCAGGGACTGAGCACATAAACATGTCACTGTCATTAGTACACTTTAGTCCTAGCAGGGACTGAGCACATAAACATGTCACTGTCATTAGTACACTTTAACCCTAGCAGAGACTGAGCACATAAACATGTCACTGTCATTAGTACACTTTAACCCTAGCAGGGACTGAGCACATAAACATGTCACTTTCATTAGTACACTTTAGTCCTAGCAGGAACTGAGCACATAAACATGTCACTGTCATTAGTATAATTTAGTCCTAGCAGGGACTGAGCACATAAACATGTCACTTTCATTAGTACACTTTAGTCCTAGCAGGGACTGAGCACATAACGATGTCACTGTCATTAGTACACTTTAGTCCTAGCAGGGACTGAGCACATAAACATGTCACTGTCATTAGTACACTTTAGTCCTAAAAGGGGCTGAGCACACATTTAGTCCTAGCAGGACTGAGCCTATAAACATGTCACTGTCATTAGTGGACTTTAGTCCTAGCAGGGACTGAGCACATAAACATGTCACTGTCATTAGTACACTTTAGTCCTAGCAGGAACTGAGCACATAAACATGTCACTGTCATTAGTACATTTTAGTCCTAGCAGGTACTGAGCACATAAACATGTCACTGTCATTAGTACATTTTAGTCCTAGCAGGGACTGAGCACATAAACATGTCACTGTCATTAGTACACTTTAGTCCTAGCAGGTACTGAGCACATAAACATGTCACTGTCATTAGTACACTTTAGTCCTAGCAGGGACTGAGCAAATAAACATGTCACTGTCATTAGTACACTTTAGTCCTAGCAGGGACTGAGCACATAAACATGTCACTGCCATTAGTATACTTTAGTCCTAGCAGGGACTGAGCACATAAACATGTCACTTTAATTAGTACACTTTAGTCCTAGCAGGGACTGAGCACATAAACATGTCACTGTCATTAGTACACTTTAGTCCTAGCAGGGACTGAGCCCATAAGCATGTCACTGTTATTAGTACACTTTAATCCTAGCAGGGGCTGAGCACATAAACATGTCACTGTCATTAGTACACTTTAGTCCTAGCAGGGACTGAGCCCATAAACATGTCACTGTCATTAGTACACTAGTCCTAGCAGGGACTGAGCACATAAACATATCACTGTCATTAGTACACTTTAGTCCTAGCAGGGACTGAGCACATAAACATGTCACTGTCATTAGAACACTTTAGTCCTAGCAGGGACTGAGCACATAAACATGTCACTGTCATTAGTACACTTTAGTCCTAGCAGGGACTGAGCAGATAAACATGTCACTGTCATTAGTACACTTTAGTCCTAGCAGGGACTGAGCACATAAACATGTCACTGCCTGTCATTAGTACACTTTAGTCCTAGCAGGACTGAGCCTATAAACATGTCACTGTCATTAGTGGACTTTAGTCCTAGCAGGGACTGAGCACATAAACATGTCACTGTCATTAGTACACTTTAGTTCTAGCAGGGACTGAGCACATAAACATGTCACTGTCATTAGTACACTTTAGTCCTAGCAGGGACTGAGCACATAAACATGTCACTGTCATTAGTACATTTTAGTACATTTTAGTCCTAGTAGGTACTGAGCACATAAACATGTCACTGTCATTAGTACATTTTAGTCCTAGCAGGGACTGAGCACATAAACATGTCACTGTCATTAGTACACTTTAGTCCTAGCAGGTACTGAGCACATAAACATGTCACTGTCATTAGTACACTTTAGTACTAGCAGGGATTGAGCACATAAACATGTCACTGTCATTAGTACACTTTAGTCCTAGCAGGGACTAATCCCATAAACATGTCACTGTCATTAGTACACTTTAGTCCTAGCAGGGACTAGGCTAATCCCATAAACATGTCACTGTCATTAGTACACTTTAGTCCTAGCAGGGACTGAGCACATAAACATGTCACTGTCATTAGTACACTTTAGTCCTAGCATTGACTGAGCACATAAACATGTCACTGTCATTAGTACACTTTAGTCCTAGCAGGGACTGAGCACATAAACATCTCACTGTCATTAGTACACTTTAGTCCTAGCAGGGGCTGAGCACATAAACATGTCACTGTCATTAGTACACTTTAGTCCTAGCAGGGGCTGAGCACATAAACATGTCACAGTCATTAGTACATTTTAGTCCTAGCAGGGACTGAGCACATAAACATGTCACTGTCATTAGTACACTTTAGTCCTAGCAGGGACTGAGCACATAAATATGTCACTGTCATTAGTACACTTTAGTCCTAGCAGGGACTGAGCACATAAACATGTCACTGTCATTAGTACACTTTAGTCCTAGCAGGGACTGATCCCATAAACATGTCACTGTCATTAGTACACTTTAGTCCTAGCAGGGACTGAGCACATAAACATGTCACTGTCATTAGTACACTTTAGTCCTAGCAGGTACTGAGCACATAAACATGTCACTGTCATTAGTACACTTTAGTACTAGCAGGGATTGAGCACATAAACATGTCACTGTCATTAGTACACTTTAGTCCTAGCAGGGACTAATCCCATAAACATGTCACTGTCATTAGTACACTTTAGTCCTAGCAGGGACTGAGCACATAAACATGTCACTGTCATTAGTACACTTTAGTCCTAGCAGGTACTGAGCACACAAACCTGTCACTGTCATTAGTACACTTTAGCCCTAGCAGGGACTGAGCACATAAACATGTCATTGTCATTAGTACACTTTAGTACTAGCAGGGACTGAGCACATAAACATGTCACTGTCATTAGTACACTTTAGTCCTAGCAGGGACTGAGCACATAAACATGTCATTGTCATTAGTACACTTTAGTCCTAGCAGGGACTGAGCACATAAACATGTCACTGTCATTAGTACACTTTAGTCCTAGCAGGGGCTGAGCACATAAACATGTCACTGTCATTAGTACACTTTAGTCCTAGCAGGGACTGAGCACATAAACATGTCACTGTCATTAGTACACTTTAGTCCTAGCAGGGACTGAGCACATAAACATGTCACTGTCATTAGTAAACTTTAGTCCTAGCAGGGACTGAGCACATAAACATGTCACTGTCATTAGAACACTTTAGTCCTAGCAGGGACTGAGCCCATAAACATGTCACTGTCATTAGTACACTTTAGTCCTAGCAGGGACTGAGCACAAAAACATGTCACTGTCATTAGTACACTTTAGTCCTAGCAGGGACTGAGCACATAAACATGTCACTGTCATTAGTACACTTTAGTCCTAGCAGGGACTGAGCACATAAACATGTCACTGTCATTAGTACACTTTAACCCTAGCAGAGACTGAGCACATAAACATGTCACTGTCATTAGTACACTTTAACCCTAGCAGGGACTGAGCACATAAACATGTCACTTTCATTAGTACACTTTAGTCCTAGCAGGAACTGAGCACATAAACATGTCACTGTCATTAGTATAATTTAGTCCTAGCAGGGACTGAGCACATAAACATGTCACTTTCATTAGTACACTTTAGTCCTAGCAGGGACTGAGCACATAACGATGTCACTGTCATTAGTACACTTTAGTCCTAGCAGGGACTGAGCACATAAACATGTCACTGTCATTAGTACACTTTAGTCCTAAAAGGGGCTGAGCACACATTTAGTCCTAGCAGGACTGAGCCTATAAACATGTCACTGTCATTAGTGGACTTTAGTCCTAGCAGGGACTGAGCACATAAACATGTCACTGTCATTAGTACACTTTAGTCCTAGCAGGAACTGAGCACATAAACATGTCACTGTCATTAGTACATTTTAGTCCTAGCAGGTACTGAGCACATAAACATGTCACTGTCATTAGTACATTTTAGTCCTAGCAGGGACTGAGCACATAAACATGTCACTGTCATTAGTACACTTTAGTCCTAGCAGGTACTGAGCACATAAACATGTCACTGTCATTAGTACACTTTAGTCCTAGCAGGGACTGAGCAAATAAACATGTCACTGTCATTAGTACACTTTAGTCCTAGCAGGGACTAAGCACATAAACATGTCACTGCCATTAGTATACTTTAGTCCTAGCAGGGACTGAGCACATAAACATGTCACTTTAATTAGTACACTTTAGTCCTAGCAGGGACTGAGCACATAAACATGTCACTGTCATTAGTACACTTTAGTCCTAGCAGGGACTGAGCCCATAAGCATGTCACTGTTATTAGTACACTTTAATCCTAGCAGGGGCTGAGCACATAAACATGTCACTGTCATTAGTACACTTTAGTCCTAGCAGGGACTGAGCCCATAAACATGTCACTGTCATTAGTACACTAGTCCTAGCAGGGACTGAGCACATAAACATATCACTGTCATTAGTACACTTTAGTCCTAGCAGGGACTGAGCACATAAACATGTCACTGTCATTAGAACACTTTAGTCCTAGCAGGGACTGAGCACATAAACATGTCACTGTCATTAGTACACTTTAGTCCTAGCAGGGACTGAGCAGATAAACATGTCACTGTCATTAGTACACTTTAGTCCTAGCAGGGACTGAGCACATAAACATGTCACTGCCTGTCATTAGTACACTTTAGTCCTAGCAGGACTGAGCCTATAAACATGTCACTGTCATTAGTGGACTTTAGTCCTAGCAGGGACTGAGCACATAAACATGTCACTGTCATTAGTACACTTTAGTTCTAGCAGGGACTGAGCACATAAACATGTCACTGTCATTAGTACACTTTAGTCCTAGCAGGGACTGAGCACATAAACATGTCACTGTCATTAGTACATTTTAGTACATTTTAGTCCTAGTAGGTACTGAGCACATAAACATGTCACTGTCATTAGTACATTTTAGTCCTAGCAGGGACTGAGCACATAAACATGTCACTGTCATTAGTACACTTTAGTCCTAGCAGGTACTGAGCACATAAACATGTCACTGTCATTAGTACACTTTAGTACTAGCAGGGATTGAGCACATAAACATGTCACTGTCATTAGTACACTTTAGTCCTAGCAGGGACTAATCCCATAAACATGTCACTGTCATTAGTACACTTTAGTCCTAGCAGGGACTAGGCTAATCCCATAAACATGTCACTGTCATTAGTACACTTTAGTCCTAGCAGGGACTGAGCACATAAACATGTCACTGTCATTAGTACACTTTAGTCCTAGCATTGACTGAGCACATAAACATGTCACTGTCATTAGTACACTTTAGTCCTAGCAGGGACTGAGCACATAAACATCTCACTGTCATTAGTACACTTTAGTCCTAGCAGGGGCTGAGCACATAAACATGTCACTGTCATTAGTACACTTTAGTCCTAGCAGGGGCTGAGCACATAAACATGTCACAGTCATTAGTACATTTTAGTCCTAGCAGGGACTGAGCACATAAACATGTCACTGTCATTAGTACACTTTAGTCCTAGCAGGGACTGAGCACATAAATATGTCACTGTCATTAGTACACTTTAGTCCTAGCAGGGACTGAGCACATAAACATGTCACTGTCATTAGTACACTTTAGTCCTAGCAGGGACTGATCCCATAAACATGTCACTGTCATTAGTACACTTTAGTCCTAGCAGGGACTGAGCACATAAACATGTCACTGTCATTAGTACACTTTAGCCCTTGCAGGTACTGAGCACATAAACATGTCACTGTCATTAGTACACTTTAATCCTAGCAGGGACTGAGCCCATAAACATGTCACTGTCATTAGTACACTTTAGTCCTAGCAGGGACTGATCCCATAAACATGTCACTGTCATTAGTACACTTTAGTCCTAGCAGGGACTGAGCACATAAACATGTCACTGTCATTAGTACACTTTAGCCCTTGCAGGTAGTGAGCACATAAACATGTCACTGTCATTAGTACACTTTAATCCTAGCAGGGACTGAGCCCATAAACATGTCACTGTCATTAGTACACTTTGCTTCTAATGTCACTAACTGTCTTTCTCACATCTCCAACTGGATGTCCTCTCAAGCTAAATCTCTCCAAAACTGAGCTCCTTATTTTCCCCCCTTCTTCAAAACTCTCCACCCCCAATCTCTCTATAACTGTCGACAACTCCATCATTACCCCTACCCCGCATGCCCGATGTCTCGGGGTCACATTTGACTCAGATCTTTCTTTCACTCCTCACATTCAGTCTTTGGTTAAAGCCTGCCGCTTCCACCTTAAAAACATCGTTAAAATCAGACACTTCCTTACACAAGACACAACTAAGATTTTAATCCACTCTCTCATCCTCTCCCACCTCGATTACTGCAACTCTGTCCTCTCTGGTCTCCCCACCTACCGCCTAGCTCCTTTACAATCCTTAATGAATGCCTCTGCCAGACTCATCTTCCTTACAAGTCGCTCTTCATCTGCTGCACCTCTCTGCCAATCCCTTCACTGGCTTCCTCTTGCCTCTATGATCAAACACAAAATTCTCACCCTGACATATAAAGCTCTCAACTGCACTGCTCCCCCCTATATCTCAGACCTTGTCTCCAGATACTCTCCTTCCCGTCCCCTTCGCTCTGCTCATGACCTCCTACTCTCCTCCTCTCTTGTCACCTCATCACACTCCCGTTTACAGGACTTCTCCAGACTGGCTCCCATCTTGTGGAACTCTCTGCCTCGCTCCACAAGACTCTCTTCTAGTTTTAAAAGCTTCAAGTGCTCCCTAAAGACTCTACTGTTCAGGGATGCATACAACCTACGCTAACCTTTCCTAATACCAGTTCCTCTCCTCCATTGCTATCCCCTGAACCCCCCTAGCATGTAATCTTAAGAGTCCAGCTGTTTGTTGATTACCTTCTCAAGAGCTGACTACAACAGTGCGACTCTTGGCAAGGCCCTCTACCCATTTGATCCCTATAACTGTTTTTTGTACTCCGCCTTTGTTAATAGCGCTGCAGAATCTGTTGGCGCTCTACAAATAACCGATAATACCGTAGTAATAATAATAATAATAATAGTAGTGACTGAGCCCATAAAGAGGTCAGTCATTAGTATACACAGGTTCTAACCAGTACTGCTATTCTCTTTTCTGCTGCATCCTTTTTTTCTCTGTTATCCTGATTCTAAATTTATTTTTTTTCTTTATTTCACCTCCAAAATCTCTATCATTACAACTTTTCCTCATTATAATTTCAATAATAAGTTTTGCTGTCTACAAATGTTTACGCCCTGTTGTACAATACATAACAACTCATGTTAACTGTTGTTTTAATATCTATATTGTTTCTTCCACTTATTTTTAGCATTTACACACTCTGGGGTCAATTTATTAAGGTGCGGACAAACATGATACGCTGTATCGTATCATGTCCGCCGCACATCAATAAATGCCGACAGCATACGTTGTCAGCATTTATCATTGCACAAGCATTTCACTAGAAAGTTATGCTAATGGACTAAGATTGATAAATATAGTGAAAACAATATGTTCATAACAAAACTAGATCAGAATTTGCTTGACATCGTGAAAAACTTTTGCCTGAAAAATGTCTCTAGAATGTTGATAAATACTGGTGATATGTTTGCCTTCACAGTTGGCAAACTATCGCAGAAATAATCAAGACTTTTTAAGCGCATTTTTTCGTGTCTAAATAAATTTTGCCCAAAGTCTTATGGATTTTTTTTTTAGCCTTATATTATAATGTAGAGTCTCTTCTTCATATACAGAACCATGCAGAGCGAGATAAACGTATCTCAAGCTAACATTTCACTCTTTAAGGGACTTTGTCATACTGACGAGACCTCTTAGATTATCTCGCCTGAGTGGTGAGCTTTAGATCACTGGGTCTGATTCTCTAAAGCTCCTTGGGCTGGCGAAATTATCTAAGCAGTCTTGTCAGTATGGTGAGCTCTATCAAAGAATTTTAGAAAGAAATGTTTTATTTTGAGAACTGTTTATATCGCTACGGACCTGGTGATCAAAAACTCGCCAAAATGAAGAGAGATCACACAAAATTTAAGGGGACTTTTTTTTTTTTTTTAAAGTGCCATAAAACATTTTGAGTTATGTGCATATTATAAAAGGGTTATTTGAGGTATTAAAATTTAAAAAATCTGCAAAATTACTTACACTTTAGTGTTGCCAAGTGTAGCTTGCTCCACCTCTTTTATCAGTGTCTTACTCCAAACCCTGAGGTATCATGTAACAAAGTGTGCACGTAAGGGGGTTGAGGAGGGACATCAGATACTGCTATTGTTTGTTGCCAAGAGGCTTGCTTGTTTCCATGGGGATAATGTCACATGCTTTGTGAAAGCTTCAGCATTATACTGTGCACTGCTTTAGTCAGGTGTCATGTTACTCTGCCCACTACCGTGCATGTGCACAAGTGCATTCTGCCATAGCTATGGCCTGGATAGCACCTTCCATATATGGAAATGCCCAGGGGGGAGCATGCTGCAAACAAAAAAGAAAACATTTTGCAGGTAAGCTTTGGCTTCATTATATATTTAGAAACTTATGTTAGTTCATACTGTTTTATGTCCCTTTAACCATTATATTGCAATATATGCGTCCATCCTTCCCATACAATACCCTGCATAGCTAGATAAACATATCCCAGGCTAAAATGTGCCCTTCTAAAATTATTTGAGGGATCTCACAGTACTGATGAGATGTCTTAAATGATCAGAGCAGAGGGCTTTAGATCATTAGGCCCTAAGCAAGGTTCTGCATATAAAAGAAAGAAACCTACATTACAATATAATGTGCAAATAAAAAGAGGTACATTTTTGTGTGATAACTCTCTATGCAGGTGAGTTTTTGGTAATCAGAGTGTCAATCAACCCGATCGTATGTGATCGGGCAGATTGATGTCCGCAACCTTCGAGTCAGTGGACAAGTTAACGAGCAGCGGTCTTAAGACCGCTGCTTCTTAACTCCTGTTTCCGGCAAGCCTGAAACAGGGGCATCAGGGGCCTTTCGACCCTTGATAAATAGGCCCCAATTTGTCTTCTCTCTACATCTCTATTGTCTTCCACTTATTTCCTTTACTTCTCAATGTTTTTCCACTTCCATCTCCTTCTACCTTTGCGTTTTCTTTTTGTCTCTTTTATCATTACTATTATCTCTTCACTATCACATTCTACTTGCCCATTCTCTTTCCTACCTACAATATTTGACCCTTGTTAGAGATTATTCTCAAACCTCTGTTATTCTATTGACCTATGTTTCTCCCATTTCCTTCCTCTCTTTCTCTCCTATTCTCGCCCTACAATCTCCAGATGTTTTCCCATCTACCTCCCCATTTTCTCCCTCACCCTTTCTTCATTTCCTTCCTATCTCACCTCATAACACTTTCTACATCCAGATTTTCTATCCAGCGTTTCCTTCTTGTATCTCCTTCCTTCTGTACTCCCTTATTACAGGCCTTAATCTTCTCTCACCTCTGTCACCTTCTACCGCTCCATGTTCCTCTCCTTTGGCCATGTTCTCTATTGTCTTTACTCTCTCATACTTCCTCTTCTCTCATTTCTGCCACCATCTCACGTTCCATGTTCCTCTCCTTTGTCCTTGCTCTCTCATCTTTCCTCTTATCTCAGATCTCTAACTTTCTCCCGCTCCATGTTCTCTAATGTCTTTACAATCTCATCCTTCCTCTTCTCTCAGCTCTGTCACCTTCTACTTCTCCATGTTCCCATTCTCTTACTCTTCCTATTTTCTTACCTATTTTTACCTCCTATCTCTCCATGTTCTTCTCCAATGTCCTTACTCTCTTGTGGTCCTCATCGCTCACTTCAAACCACCTTCAGCCTCTCTATTTTGTATTTTACAACCATAATTTTCTTATATATCTTATATTCTAGGTAATTGTATTCTTCATGTATTCTATATCCGCTCTCTCTATAACATTCTATCTTTTTATTTTCTCTCCTCTATTTCTTTTGTCTTTTATTCATCATAGTCTATCAGTCTGTCACACGCTCCCTCCCCATTTGCTCACTGTCTCTCACCCTTTCTTAATTTCCTTCCTCGCAATCATCTACCTTCACATCCCATCTCTCCTTTCTATCTTCCTAGTCTCTATTATTTATCCCTCTCGTATTTTCCCTCACACCTCTACCACATTCTCCCTTTTAATTTGCACTTATGTTCTGTTCTTTCTCTCTCGCCCTCTATCCTCTGTTTCATTTTATCCCTCTTTTTTCTGCCTCCCTTCTATTTATGTCTTTCATCAAATTCTATCCATCTTCATCACACTCTACCTCCCCATTTTCTCATTTACACAAATAATTTCATTTTTCTTTTTCTCTTATTCTAAACTCTCTACCACCCTATTGTCTCGTTTTCCTTTCTTTCAGCTTCCTTTTTTCTCCCCAAACACAATCTCCTCATTCATTTTCCATTTTCTCTCACCATTTGCTCTTCCTCTGCCCTTTTTGTTGTCTTTTTTGCTATTCCTCCTACCTCCCAGATTTAGCTTATATCCTTCTATCTCTTCACCATCACTGTTACATTTTACCTTCCCAATTTTCTCTCCCTGCCTCTTTCTCCATCTCATTCTTCCTACTAATGTGTCCTTGCCTCTGTCACATTCTATATTCCTTATACTCCCTCCCCCAAAAATTTAATTTTAAATCAGTTTTATTTTTCTCTCTTCCCTCATGAATCATGTTTTTCTTCTTTCTTGCTGTTGTATATCAAATGTTAATCTGGTATGTATTAATTTATTCTTGGTCTTTTAACCCATATCTCCCCTCCCCTTAAACTCTGTATTATTATGTTTTTGTTCTATTCCCCCTCTTTTCCCAAATATCATCTGCCACATATTTTTAATCATTTTTAATTAAGATATTCAGTAAATGAAAAAAGCTGTTGCCATAGAAACTATCAAACCACCCGACCAGACATACTAAAGGTTCTTTTTTTTTCATTTTGTATACTTGTCTGGAAAAAAAACAATTTCGAGTTACATAAAAGCAAGAGACATCAGAATGAGCAAAGAAAATGTATGTGTGCGTATATATGTATGTATATGTGTGTGTATATATCTAGCTATATTTATTTATAGATAGATAGATAGATAGATAGTCTATATATATATATATATATAAATATATGTATATATATATATACATATCTATGTAAGCAGGGATGGAAAAATATCACTATCATTTATTAGTCACTAGTTAAAGTGAAGGTAAAGTTTTAGCAATTCGAAGACATCATTCGATTTGCTAATATTACCAGATGCTAATCGCTATGTTTTTTTCTCAATTTATTTTATATATCTCAAAATATATAGATCTAAAAATCCCTACCGTTAAGACAGTGACTCCTCCCAAACCCTATTTCCTGGTTTTCTGTTCTCAGACTTATAGAGCAGTCCCACCCGCTCTATACGTCTCCTAAAAGTGCATTCACAATGCTCAGTAGAACTGCGCATGCGCAAAATGGTGATCTCACTCTATTATGTGCATGCATAATTCGATTTGAAAGGACAGCGGTCTGTAAGCAGCTGTCTGTTGAAATTCCTACAGTACTACCAATGCGCATGCGTGAAATGGGAGCGAGAATTGATTCCAAACTTATGGAAGAAAAAAAACGCATGCACATAAGAGCAAGGAGGCGGATGACGTCGAGTGACGGCCGCCTAACGGCCAGATTTACAATTGGATCACAGAAAAACGTGACCAAGACAGAAAAAAACAAAAACAAAAACAAAAAAAACGGGTTGATTTACTCGAGCTTCAGAAAATGATTAAAAACGGGAATAACTTTACTTTCAAGCAAAATTATACAAATCGATGAATGAAACTGATATTTATTTGGGACGTATTATTATATACTTCATCGACAACTAGATCATTTTACCTTCACTTTAAGAAATAGATTTAGCTAGGGTTGCCACCTCGGCCACGTTTTCCTGGACACTTAGGAATTAACATGCTGCATGGTGTGCAGAGGGCAACATGTACTGCGCACCTGGACAGCACACGAATAGTGGACAGCACTATTCATGTTCCTCCCTCCACACCCTGTAGCATGTGTAACTCATAAATGTCCAGGAAAACTTTGAGGGAGGTGGCAACCACTGTTCCCTCTAACGCCAGTTTTGTGAGCCGCCCAGCAGTGACACAGTTACAGTAATTAGAGCAATTAGCAAACCCTTCACAATGCAGACTGCAAGGTGTAGTTCCCTTATTAACTGTTTCACTGCTGTACCGCTCACAAAATTGGCCTTAGAGGGAACACTGGTGGCAACCATAGCTATAGTATAGCATTCTTTATCACTTTAAACAGGTCAATGTCATTGCTTAATTTTGCACATACATGGGACAAACTATATAACCCGGTGAATTCATCACTGTCATTAGGTCATTGTGTTGTACGTGGTACCCTTTAACATTGTCACTTTACTTGGAGATGCCCTGAACGATGTATGAATATATATATATATATATAGTTACAAGCTGTGTATATACATATATATATATATATATATATATATATACACACAGATCAAGAAGCCAGACTAACACCAATGTCTTAATATAGGACTGGGCTCCCTTGTTACATCCTATATCTGATAGTATTCCCCCCACCAATATTCATTACCCCCTGCTTACTTCCTGATTGGCTTTTTATGGTTAATTGCGGGAGCCAAGTGTATTTTTATGGCCTTCATTGTACTAATGATGGTTAATGGATTTTCCTGCAAGCTGTGCGTAATACAGAGGGAGGGGGAAAGGCAGCTCACCCTCCTACTTCTGCTCGTTTGCGGAAGGGGGGGGGTGCAGCAGATAGTATCTGCCAGATACTACTCCTAAGAGAGAAGCAGAAGTTTATGTACTGTATAGATAATGGCATATATAGTAATGTGGTCTTTAGAGCCCCTACGGTGAAGTGTGTAGTCATCTGCAGTTGTAAAGAGTTAAAGAGTTGACATTGTTTATTTGTTTGAAACTTAAAGGGACATTAAACACTTTGAGATGATAATACACAATTTTAAATTGTATATGAATTTAAAAAAAAACCTCTGCAATACACTTTCATTATTTATTTTGTCCCCTTCTTCTGTAATTCCATTCTAAAACTGTGAGCTTTTCAGTTCCTGTTAGAAATGGTAGTGCAGAACACTGTTATATCCCACACAGCCATTGGCTGCACACTCTAGTGACCTATTTATAACTGTCCCTAATTGGCCACAGCAGAGAAGGTAACCTAAGTTACAACATGGCAGCTCTCGTTGTTTTATAGACACTAAAGCTTTACACTTATTTTGTCAATATTTATACAACTAATGATACTTTAAAAAAATACTTCTACATGTTATTCTCAGACTAATCTTTTCTTTGAATGCTTCATTCTATCTAGTATTAATTTAGTGTTTAATGTCCCTTTAAAAGTCACCTTTAACATTTATGCATCATTAATACAATTTTCCTGAATGACGCATAGGGATCTATGTAGAAGAACCAAAAAAGGTTTGGAGGGACAAGAAACCCAACATTTTTCTTTATTAAAGGGACACTGAACCCAATTTTTTTCTTTCGTGATTCAGATAGAGCAGCAATTTTAAGCAACTTTCTAATTTTCTCCTATTATCAATTTGTCTTTGTTCTCTTGCTATCTTTATTTGAAAAAGAAGGCATCTAAGCTTCTTTTTTGCTTCAGAGTCTGGACAGTACTTTTTTATTGGTAGATTAATTTATCCAACAATCAGCAAGAATAACCCAGGTTGTTCACTAAAAATGAGCCAGCATCTAAACTTACATTCTTGCATTTCAAATAAAGATACCAAGAGAATAAAGAAAATTTGATAATAGGAGTAAATTAGAAAGTTCCTTAAAATGTCATGCTCTATCTTAATCACTAAAGAAAAAATTTGGGTTCAGTGTCCCTTTAATTTAGATAGAACAACCTTCTAATTGACTTCTGTTATAAATTTTGCTTCATTCTCTAGGTATCCTCTGTTGAAGGAGCAGCAATGCACTACTGGGAGCTAGCTGAACACCAATCCTGTTCCTGAGCCTACCAATGTATGCTTTTCACCAAAGGATACCAAGAGGAAAAAGACAATTAGATACAATAATTTATTTGCAAAGTTATTTAAAATTGCATGCTCTATCTGAATAATGAAAGAAACATTTTGGGTTTCATGTCCCTTTAATGAGTAGGAAAGTAAAAATGTAACTTTCACAATTCAGCTAGGGATGGGGAACCTTGGCCCTCCAGATGTTTCAGAACTACATTTCCCATGATGCTCAACTGGTTTTCAGAATGCCTAAACATCAGGAGGGCGAAGATGCATATCAAATATACTTCGTATCCTTTGTTGAAAAGCATTTGTACATATTCTCAACAGCAGGAATGCACTACTGGGAGCTAGCTGGTGATTGGTGGCTACACACATTTTTCTCTTGTCATTGGCTCGCTAGATTATATTCCCAGTAGTGCCTTGCAGCTCTGGAGCAACAATGGCCAAGGTGCTCTTTAACAATACCATATAAAAAACAGCATGGAAGTTACTCACTCTAATCCAGGTGCTGAACCAAAAATGGGCCGGCTCCTAAGCTTTACATTCCTGATTTTCAAATAAAGAAACCAAGAGAACGAAGAAAAATTGATAATAGGAGTACAATAGAAAGTTGCTTAAAATTGCATGCTCTATCTGATTCATGAAAGTTAAAGTTTGACCAGACTGTCCCTTTAACTGGGGTTCCCTTAAAAATGTTTGGGGGTTCCCACAAGATCTGATAATATACTGTGTATACAGTGTGTGTTGTGAGTGATGTTGAATGTGTGTGTGTGTATAAGTATGAGTGAGTGTGTGTGTGTTTGTGATTGAGTAACTTTTTTTTCTTTATTTTGCTTAAAGGTATATGAAACCCAAAAATTTTCTCTAATGATTCATATAGAGCAGGCAACTTTAAGCAACTTTCTAATTTACTCCTATTATCAAATTTTCTTCGTTCTATTGTTATCTTTATTGAAAAAGCTGGAATGTAAGCTTAGGAGAAAACCCAATTTTGGTTCCGCACCCTGGGTGGCGCTTGCGGATTGGTGGCTACATTTAGGTTTCATATCCCTTTTTAAGGGCCATAATAGTTGGAAAAATAACTTGCTCTAATTCGTTACAGCATGTAAATTTTACGACTATTGACCCTGCACTACAGTGTTTTTAACTCCTGCAAAGGGGTTAACCACACAGTAGACGTGCCGTTCAAGACCCATAGAGCACTGCTGGTTCAGGGCAGAAACTGCCAACGATCCAATCAGCAGCGATAATTGCACATCTGGGGCGCGATCCGATATCGATCGCAGTTTGCGGCGCAAGCGAGGGAACCGGCGTCGCCCGCAGTTTCAGCTCGCAACACCCGCACTGTCTAACACGCCTCCCTAACATAGCCCGCACTGTCTAACACGCCTCCCTAACATAGCCCGCACTGTCTAACACGCCTCCCTAACATAGCCCGCACTGTCTAACCCTCTATCCGCTATCCCCCCTCACTAGCATAACAATAAAAAAGCTATTAACCCCTAAACCGCCGCTCCTTTACCCCGCCGCAACCTAATAAAATTATTAACCCCTAAACCGCCGCTCCCGTACCCCGCCGCCAGCTATTTTATATCTATAACCCCCTAAAGTGAGCCCCTAACACCGCCGCCATCTATATTAAAATGATTAACCCCTAATGTAAGCCCCTTACACCGCCGCCATCTCTATTAAAATGATTAACCCCTAATTTAATCTACCTACCCCGCCGCCAGTTATATTATCTATATTAACCCTAAGTATATTATAGTTAATATAGGTATTACATTATATATATTAACTATATTAACCCTAATTATATTAGGGTTAATATAGTTAATATAGTTACTATAGTATTTATATTAACTATATTAACTCTATCTAACCCTAACTAAATTTATATTAAATTAATCTAATTCATTTATAAACTAAAATGTTCCTATTTAAATCTAAATACTTACCTATAAAATAAACCCTAAGATAGCTACAATATAATTAATAATTACATTGTAGCTATGTTAGGGTTAATATTTATTTTACAGGTAAATTGTTAATTATTTTAACTAGGTATAATAGATATTAAATAGTTATTAACTATTTAATATCTACCTAGTTAAAATAATTACCCAATTACCTGTAAAATAAATCCTAACCTAAGTTACAAATACACCTACACTATCAATAAATTTAATAAACTACTAACATCTATCTAAAAATACAATTAAATTAACTAAACTAAATTACAAAAAAAAACAAACACTAAATTACAAAAAATAAAAAAAAGATTACAAGATATTTAAGCTAATTACACCTATTCTAAGCCCCCTAATAAAATAATAAACCCCCAAAATAAAAAAAATTCCCTGCCCTATTCTAAATTCAACAAATTTCAAAGCTCTTTACCTTACCAGCCCTTAAAAGGGCCTTTTGTGGGGCATGCCCCAAAGAATTCAGCTCTTTTGCATACAAGAAATACAATACCCCCCCCCCATTACAACCCACCACCCACATACCCCTATTCTAAACCCACCCAAACCCCCCTTAAAAAAGCCTAACACTACCCCCCTGAAGATCTCCCTACCTTGTCTTCACCACACCGGGCCGAACTCCTGATCCGATCCGGGCGATGTCTTCCTCCAAGCGGCAAAGAAGAATTCTTCCTCCGGCGACGTCTTCCTCCAAGCGGCAGCAAAGTCTTCATTCTTCCGGCGGCATCTTCAATCTTCTTTCTTCGCTCCGCCGCCGCGGAGCATCCATCCCGGCCGACTGCTGAACTTGGAATGATGTACCTTTAAATGACGTCATCCAAGATGGCGTCCGCCGAATTCCGATTGGCTGATAGGATTCTATCAGCCAATCGGAATTAAGTTAAAAAAATCTGATTGGCTGATTGAATCAGCCAATCAGATTCAAGTTCAATCCGATTGGCTGATCCAATCAGCCAATCAGATTGAGCTCGCATTCTATTGGCTGATCGGAACAGCCAATAGAATGCGAGCTCAATCTGATTGGCTGATTGGATCAGCCAATCGGATTGAACTTGAATCTGATTGGCTGATTCAATCAGCCAATCAGATTTTTTTAACTTAATTCCGATTGGCTGATAGAATCCTATCAGCCAATCGGAATTCGGCGGACGCCATCTTGGATGACGTCATTTAAAGGTACATCATTCCAAGTTCAGCAGTCGGCCGGGATGGATGCTCCGCGGCGGCGGAGCGAAGAAAGAAGATTGAAGATGCCGCCGGAAGAATGAAGACTTTGCTGCCGCTTGGAGGAAGACGTCGCCGGAGGAAGAATTCTTCTTTGCCGCTTGGAGGAAGACATCGCCCGGATCGGATCAGAAGTTCGGCCCGGTGTGGTGAAGACAAGGTAGGGAGATCTTCAGGGGGGTAGTGTTAGGCTTTTTTAAGGGGGGTTTGGGTGGGTTTAGAATAGGGGTATGTGGGTGGTGGGTTGTAATGGGGGGGGGGGTATTGTATTTCTTGTATGCAAAAGAGCTGAATTCTTTGGGGCATGCCCCACAAAAGGCCCTTTTAAGGGCTGGTAAGGTAAAGAGCTTTGAAATTTGTTGAATTTAGAATAGGGCAGGGAATTTTTTTTATTTTGGGGGTTTATTATTTTATTAGGGGGCTTAGAATAGGTGTAATTAGCTTAAATATCTTGTAATCTTTTTTTTATTTTTTGTAATTTAGTGTTTGTTTTTTTTTGTAATTTAGTTTAGTTAATTTAATTGTATTTTTAGATAGATGTTAGTAGTTTATTAAATTTATTGATAGTGTAGGTGTATTTGTAACTTAGGTTAGGATTTATTTTACAGGTAATTGGGTAATTATTTTAACTAGGTAGATATTAAATAGTTAATAACTATTTAATATCTATTATACCTAGTTAAAATAATTAACAATTTACCTGTAAAATAAATATTAACCCTAACATAGCTACAATGTAATTATTAATTATATTGTAGCTATCTTAGGGTTTATTTTATAGGTAAGTATTTAGATTTAAATAGGAACATTTTAGTTTATAAATGAATTAGATTAATTTAATATAAATTTAGTTAGGGTTAGATAGAGTTAATATAGTTAATATAAATACTATAGTAACTATATTAACTATATTAACCCTAATATAATTAGGGTTAATATAGTTAATATATATAATGTAATACCTATATTAACTATAATATACTTAGGGTTAATATAGATAATATAGCTGGCGGCGGGGTAGGTAGATTAAATTAGGGGTTAATCATTTTAATAGAGATGGCGGCGGTGTAAGGGGCTTACATTAGGGGTTAATCATTTTTATATAGGTGGCGGCGGTGTAAGGGGTCAGATTAGGGGATAGATAAGGTAGATGGCGGCGGTTTTAGAGGCTCACAGTAGGGGGTTAGTTTATGTAGATGGCGGCGAGGTCCGGGAGCGGCGGTTTAGGGGGTAATAACTTTATTAGGGATTTCGGGGGGGGGGGGGGATCGCGGTTGACAGGTAGATAGACATTGCGCATGCGTTAGGTGTTAGGTTTATTTTAGCAGATCGCGGTTGACAGGGAGATAGACATTGCGCATGCGTTAGGTTTATTTTCTAGTTAGTTTAGGGAGTTACGGGGCTCCAATAGTCAGCGTAAGGCTTCTTACGGCTACTTTTTGTGGCGAGGTGAAAATGGAGTAAGTTTTCTCCATTTTCGCCACGTAAGTCCTTACGCTGCATATTGGATACCAAACTGCGCGGGTTTGGTATACCTGCCTATGGCCCAAAAAACTGCGGGCGACGGCAGAAATATACGCGCGTAACTTCTAGGTTACGCCGTATATGTGATACCAAATCCGCGCAAATATTGGCGTCGCCGGCTTTTGCGGGCGACGCTTTATATCGGATCGACCCCCTGAGTCATGTGACTAGCACTGTTGATTGTATCAGCAGTGTATTCCACTTGGGACCAGCAGTATTCTATGGGTTCTGAGTGGAACTTTCTACTGTGTCTTTAGACCCTTAGCGTAGGGTCGATAGTTGTTAAATTGCATACGAATAAGAGCATGTCATTTTTCAACTATATTGCCCTTTAATGTGAGGTAGGTACTTAGCTAATTTTGTACCGTTTCAAATGCGTGAGCGTTGCTCATCATCACACGCGGGGGACATGCCTACATGGAAGGTGCATACAGTTAGTTACGCATATTAGTTATTTTCGCTAATAATCCCCTCACTTGAGTGGTGTTATTGATGTATAAAAAAACAAACGGCTAGATTACGAGTTTTGCGTTAAGCTGAAAAAGCAGCGCTAACAGGTCCTAACGCTGCTTTTTCACTACCGTTGCTATTACAAATCTTGCAGGTTTAGGGGCACCGCACACTTTTTTGGCCTTACCGCAAAATGACTTACGTAAACTTTGTAAACCCTTTTTTCTATGGGACTTCCATAGTGCCGGTATTACGAGTCTGTCCTGGGAGGCCAAAAAGTGAGCGGTACACCCTCTACCTACAAGATCCGTAACGCATTCTAAAGTCAGTAGTTATGAGTTTTACACTACAAAGCTGTAGCATAAAACTCATAACTAAAGTTCTAAAAAGTACACTAAACACCCATAAACTACCTATTAACCCCTAAACCGAGGCCCTCCCGCATCGCAAACACTATAAAAAAAAAATCTAACCCCTAATCTACCGCTCCGGACATCGCAGCCACTAGAATAAACATATTAACCCCTAAACCGCTGCACTCCCGCCTCGCAAACACTAGTTAAATATTATTAACCCCTAATCTGCCGCCCCCTAACATCGCCGCCACCTACATTATACTTATTAACCCCTAATCTGCAGTCCCCAACGTCGCCGCCACTATATTAAATGTATTAACCCCTAAATCTAAGTCTAATCCTAACACCCCCTTAACTTAAATATAATTTAAATAAATCTAAATAAAATTACTATAATTAACTAAATTATTCCTATTTAAAACTAAATACCTATAAAATAAACCCTAAGCTAGCTACAATATAACTAATAGTTACATTGTAGCTAGCTTAGGTTTTATTTTTAGTGTACAGGCAAGTTTGTATTTATTTTAACTAGGTAGAATAGTTATTAAATAGTTAGTAACTATTTAATAACTACCTAGCTAAAATAAATACAAATTTACCTGTAAAATAAAACCTAACCTAAGTTACACTAACACTACACTACAATTAAATAAATTACCTACATTTAAATTAAATTAAATTACCTAAATCACAAAACAAAAACAACACTAAATTACAGAGAATAAAAAAAAATTACAAGATATTTAAACTAATTACACCTAATCTAATAGCACTATCAAAATGAAAAAATACCCCCCAAAATAAAAAAACACCCTAGCCTAAACTAAACTATCAATAGCCCTTAAAAGGGCCTTTTGAGGGGCATTGCCCCAAAGCAGTGGAGGCTCCTCTGTAGGGGCACATGAGCATGTGAACCCCCTGACCACTGATGAACAAAAAACTAATTACATTTTTAAACTTTATTTGTTGACTAAATAAAAAAAATCTTCCAGGCTCCACTGCAGTTTTGACTAAAACACATTAAAATTGCAGTTTTTAATTTGTTTAGGCAGAAGTGTGGAATGGGCTTTTGCACATGCTGTGCAGTGCGATAGATAGAAGTATAGGCAAAATTTCCACTTTAAAACTGCATTGACTGCAGCGCCACCTACAGGCCAGCCCATAGCCTTCTTAATCGCACAGCTCTTAGTGTGCGAGTGAGAGCCAGCTGTCACGTGACACTCACACACTAAGAGCTGTGTGTTTGTGGGAGGAGCATCGTGGTCTCAGAGATGGAACTGAAGTTGGGCAAATCGGCCCTTGTCCAAGGGCCCATCACCTTAGAGAGGGGCCCCTGTCTATACAATGCAACAGAGTTAAGATTTTTTATTTTTATATTATGTTTTTTATATTGGGCTTGCTGGATTGAAGTTTTGGGCTGGTGTTGTAACTTTGTGGTGGGACGTTTGTGCAGTGGACTGGAGACCTGGTGGTGGGGCCAGTATGCGCGCGGCATCTGCTCATCATGCTAAGCCTGTTAGTTGTACTAGTAGTGACTACTCATGTAGCTGCAGACATGTGCCGCAAGTGTAAGTTGGTGACCGTGACCCTAGTCAGGAGGGAGCATGACGCAAGGCGAGGGTAAGAGTTGTTATCACTCTGCGACTGAGCATGGTTACCGGTACAGTAAACACCGGGCACTCCCCTGATCCTTCAGTCTCCCTTCTCTGTTCGTTCCTGACCTGTTCCCTCTGCATGCACAGTCTCTTCTCATGGTCACCCTCTATCTCACTGAGAGAAAGAGAGCTTGGGGTGAGTACTAGGGACCACGCCAGCAGAGGGAATAGGAAGCTGCTTGGGCCCGAACTGGAGTTTAAGGCGAGTGCCGGGAATGCGGACCCCCAGACAAAAGAGCTGTTAACTTTTGTAATTTAGATTAGGGTAGGGAAATTTTTTTATTTTGGGGGACTTTGTTATTTTATTAGGGGGCTTAGAATAGGTGTAATTAGCTTAAAATTCTTGTAATCTTTTTTTATTTTTTGTAATTTAGTGTTTGTTTGTTTTTGTAATTTAGTTTAGTGTATTTAATTGTATTTTAGTTTAGATATTTGTAGTTTATTTAATTTATTGATAGTGTAGGTGTATTTGTAACTTAGGTTCGGATTTATTTTACAGGTAAATTGGTAATTATTTTAACAAGGTAACTATTAAATAGTTATTAACTATTTAATAATAGCTATTGTACCTAGTTAAAATAAATACCAAGTTACCTGTAAAATAAATATAAACCCTAAAATAGCTACAATGTAATTATTAATTATATTGTAGCTATCTTAGGGTTTATTTTATAGGTAAGTATTTTGATTTAAATAGGAATAATTTAGTTAATATTATTAATATTATTTAGATTTATTTTAATAATAATTAAGTTAGGGGTGTTAGAGTTAGATAGGGTGATTATACTTAATATATATATAATATAATAACTATATTAACCCTAATATAATTAGGGTTAACATAGTTAATATATATAATATAATAACTATATTAACTATATTAACCCTAATATAATTAGGGTTAATATAGTTAATATAGGTAGCGGCGGTGTAGGGGGATTAGATTAGGGGGTAATACATTTATTATAGGTGGCGACGGTGTAAGGGGATTTAGATTAGAGGCAAAAGAGCTGATTACTTTGTGACAATGCCCCGCAAAAAGCCCTTTTAAGGGCTGGTAAAAGAGCTGATTACTTTGGGGCAATGCCCCGCAAAAAGCCCTTTTAAGGGCTGGAAATAGAGCTGTTACTTTGGGGCAATGCCATGCAAAAGGCCCTTTTAAGGGCTGGTAATAGAGCTGATTACTTTAGGGGGATTAGATTAGGGGTTAATGTATTTAATATAGCTGGCGGCGGTGTATGGGGATTAAATTAGGGGTTAATAATTTTAATATAGCTGGTGGCGGGGTAGGGGGATTAGATTAGGGGTTAATAATTTTAATATAGCTGGCGGTGGGGTAGGAGCTCACATTAGGGGGTAGGTAATGTAGGTGGCGGCGGTGTAAGGGGTTTACATTAGGGGGTAGGTGGCGGCGGTGTAAGGGGCTCACATTAGTGGGTAGGTAATGTAGGTGGCGGCGGGGTAAAGGCTCACATTAGGGGGTTATACATTTAATGTAGCTGGGGGCGGGGTCTGAGAGCGGCGGTTTAGGGGTTAAATACTTTATTAGGGATCGCGGTGGGGGATCACGGTTGACAGGTAGCTAGACATTGCACATGCGTTAGGTGTAAGGTTTTATTTTGCAGTTCGCGGTTGACAGGTAGATAGACATAGCGCATGCGTTAGATGTTAGGTTTTATTTTGCAGTCAGTTTAGGGAGTTACGGGGCTCCAATATACAGGGTAAGGCTTACTACGCCTGCAATTTGTGGCGAGGTGAAAATGGAGTAAGATTTCTCCATTTTCGCCACGTAAGTCCTTACGCTGTATATTGGATACCAAACTGCGCTGGTTTGGTATACCTGTCTATGGGCCAAAAAACTACGGCTGAAGGCAGAAATATACGAGCGTAACTTCTAGGTTACGCCGTATATATGTGATACCAAACCAGCGCAAAATTTGGCGTCGCCGGCTTTTGCGGGAGACGCTGCATATCGGATCGAGGCCATTATATTTACACAAAAGTCTCATTTTTTCTGAGGTAATCAAACTATCAATATTAAGAAGAGTATAAATAAATACTTTAATGTTTGAGTGAATGACTAATACTAATTATTAATTTAACAATATAAAATTACAAACAGTGCCAGGCATACTTTTGTTGCCTTTTAATGAATTATTTTGATTAATCTCCTCTCTGTGTGAAGGGTATGGTGAAACAACTGACTATACAATAAACATTTTTTTGGGTACTAAAATTACCCCTTTCCCTTCATCAAACACTGATGTTATCATCTGATTATTAGAGAGGCTATGACCATTCATTTTAAAGATAGGAATTCCCTCTATCACATGAGATATCTCTTAACACTCTAATTAAATTAGACGAAGATAAATGGGCTCTATAATAGCCACCATCCCCTACCACTAGAAAATTAAATTATCTGTTACTTAGTGGGACAGGTGATCACCATTTCTAACAGTGATCTACTGCATCCTAGAGGAACAAGCAATTCCTCAATTATAAGAGGGCATCCCCCTCTCCCTCATGGCGAACAGCTTCAGTAATTGTTGACCAGTCTAGTAAGTGCAGCAGGTGACTATGAAATATATTCTTTCTATATATCTGACTGTCCATCCATCCATCTGTCTCGCTACATATATTTTGTGGGCATATCAAACCATATTGTAGGTTCAAACCATAGTTTACAGATCTACATATAATAATTTTATGTTAAACAAAGATCTGTAGACACTGGTTTGTACCTACATTGTGGTCTTGTTGGATACATTTTTACTATTTTTAAATTAGAATCCTTCCACCAGTGTACTGTTCATATGAGCAAGATAGTTGGGGCAGAGGAGGTAGGTAGGTGGAGCTGAAAGGGGGTGGGGGGCCCTGCCACACTTTTGCCCGGGGGCCCTGGCTGGTCTTAGTATGTCCTAAATGGGTGGGGCTTTCTCAAAGGGGCGTGGTCTTGTGCACCACCATCTTAAAAATTCACCAGCCGCCACTGCCCCAAAGTAATCAGCTCTTTTACCTGAAAAAAAAAAAAT
The DNA here is from genome assembly GCF_027579735.1 of Bombina bombina. NCBI lineage: Eukaryota > Metazoa > Chordata > Amphibia > Anura > Bombinatoridae > Bombina > Bombina bombina. The sequence goes on along the minus strand of NC_069505.1, from coordinate 522,972,224 downwards.
ACAAACAACCCCCCAACAGTAAAACCTACCACCCACACAGAACAGCCAATAGAATGCCAGCTCAATCCTATTGGCTGATTGCATCAGCCAATAGGATTTTTTCTACCTTAATTTCGATTGGCTGATCGAATCGGAATCTAAGGGACACCATCTTGGATGACGTCACTTAAAGAGATATTCATTACAAAGAAGCCGTCGTTTGAAGAGGATGCTCCGCGTCGGATGTCTTGAAGATGGACCCGCTCCGCGCCGGAAGGATGAAGATAGAAGATGCCGTCTGGATGAAGACTTCTGTCCGTCTGAAGGACCACTTCTGCCCGTCTGGAGGACCACTTCTGCAGGCTTCGTTGAGGACATCTTGCCGCTTGGATGAAGACTTCTCCCAGTAAGTGAATCTTCGGGGGTTAGTGTTAGGATTTTTTTAAGGGTGTATTGGGTGGGTTTATTTTTTAGGTTAGGGCTTTGGGCCTGCAAAAGAGCTAAATGCCCTTTTAAGGGCAATGCCCATCCAAATGCCCATTTTAGGGCAATGGGGAGTTTAGGTTTTTTTTAGTTAGCTTTTTATTTGGGGGGTTGGTTGTGTGGGTGGTGGGTTTTACTGTTGGGGGGCTTGTTTGTATTTTTTTTTTTACAGGTAAAAGAGCTGATTACTTTGGGGCAATGTCCCGCAAAAGGCCCTTTTAAGGGCTATTGATAGTTTAGTCTAGGATTTATTTATTTTTTGGGGAGGGCTTTTTTATTTTGATAGGGCTATCAGATTAGGTGTAATTAGTTTAAAGATCTGTAATTTGTTTTTTATTTTCTGTAATTTAGTGTTGTTGTTTTTTTGTGATTTAGCTAATTTACTTTATTTAATTATATTTAATGTAGGACATTTATTTAATTGTAGTGTAGTGTTAGGTGTTAGTGTAACTTAGGTTAGGTTTTATTTTACAGGTAAGTTTGTATTTATTTTAGCTAGGTAGTTATTAAATAGTTAATTACTATTTAATAACTATTCTACCTAGTTAAAATAAATACAAACTTGCCTGTAAACTAAAAATAAAACCTAAGCTAGCTACACTGTAACTATTAGTTATATTGTAGCTAGCTTAGGGTTTATTTTATAGGTATTTAGTTTTAAATAGGAATAATTTAGTTAATTATAGTAATTTTATTTAGATTTATTTAAATTATATCTAAGTTAGGGGGTGTTAGGTTTAGACTTAGATTTAGGGGTTAATACATTTAATATAGTGGCGGCGACGTTGGGGGCGGCAGATTAGGGGTTAATACGTGTAGGTAGGTTGCAGCGACATTGGGGACGGCAGATTAGGGGTTAATAAATATAATGTAGGTGGCGGCGATGTATTTTGGGGCAGCAGATTAGGGATTAATAAATATAATGTAGGTGGCGGCGGTGTCCGGAGCGGCAGATTAGGGGTTAATAAATATAATGTAGGTGTCTGCGATGTCAGGGGCAGCAGATTAGGGGTTAATAAGTGTAAGATTAGGGGTGTTTAGACTCGGGGTTCATGTTAGGGTGTTAGGTGTAAACATAACTTTTATTTCCCCATAGGAATCAATGGGGCTGCGTTACTGAGTTTTACGCTGCTTTTTTGCAGGTGTTGGACTTTTTCTCAGCCGGCTCTCCTCATTGATGTCTATGGGGAAAGAAGCTCTGCCGTAGATAAAGGAAATGTCTCATGTAGCATATAACTGACTATACTCGATTAGCTCACTGTGTGCCTTAGATAAATTATATTTCAAAAACATACAGAAAGAGAAGCAGTCTTCCAGGAACGAACAACAGCTCATTGGCTTGTTCTATGGCACGGTTACCACCTGGGAGTAGCTTTTTTTAGCCCAATTGTGCTTTTTAAAGAGGAAAACTTTCCTGAAGTATATCAGTCTGATCCTGCCTAGCAAGTTCAGTCCAGCCCCAAAATACCAGGCAATTCTCCTCTGAACAAGGGAAACGGAAACCCCAGACAATCATTTTGGCCTTGTCAGTAAGGTGCAACCATATCCCTCAAAGCACATTGGGCAAGGAGTCCATGTCTGGTTTCCCACATCACCCTTAGGTAGACTTTCCCCAGGGTCATAATACAAATACATACAGAAAGAGAAGCGATCTGCCAGGAACAAACAACAGCTCAGTGGCTTGTTCTATGAGGGGTTATCACCTAGGAGTAGCTTCTTTTAGCCAAATTTTTGTCAAATTGTGTTTTTTACAGAGGAAAACTCTCCTGAAGTATATCAGTCTGATCCCACCTAACAAGGTCAGTCCAGCCCCAAAATACCAGGCAATTCTTCTCTGAACAAGGCAAATGGCAATCCTAGACGATCATTTTGGCCACCTTATATATAATTTTATTTCATGTAGCAATTCAAGATGATCGTGATATCCTAGTTAGTGCCATAGATAAATGCTATTTCATATAGCAAATCAAGATGACCATACTCGATTAGCTCACTTATGCCATAGATAAATAATATTTAATGTAGCAAATCAAGGTGAGCATGATATATTAGCTCACTTGTGCCATAGATCAACGAGAAAGGAGATGTAGCATATTGGAGTGTCCTTACTCTTTTTAGCTCTCTTGTTCTATAGGCAAAGGAGATATTTTAAGTAGCATGTCAATGTGACCATACTCTTTTAGCTTAATTATGCCATCGATAAAGGAGATATTTAATGTAGCCTGTCAGTGTGACCGCACTCTTTTAGCTCACTTGAACCATAAGTAGAGGAGATATTTAATATAGTATTAATATTAGTGTAATTACAGAAAATACAACATTGGAGTGGTCAATTCTCCACTAAACACAATAGAGCAGCCTTTGTTGTCTATTTTGGCCTTCAATGGGGGTGGGGGGGGTTATCCAGATGCTTTCAATAACTTGTTGGGTTTCTTGATATCATGATCAGCTTTTCTGCAAGTACATAACCCAGTACCTTATGTTTTGCAGGCCTATAGTCTATACTTACCCAATACTTTGTATATTTTTTTTTTAAAACTCAGACTATGAAGTTCCATTGAAGAAGGAAAGCACTTTACCAGAGGGACCTGTATTAGAAGCTCTACTGTGTGCAGAAACTGTGGACAAAAAGTTGGAATTAAAAGAAGAGGAGCCAAACACTGACTGCCAGGTATGGTTATCATGCCCATATCCCCATTGGTCCTTCTTCATTCACCCTATGTCACCATGTGCCTAAACTGGGCACCATCAATCATCTTGTTCATAGACGTGCTCATCAATTCATCAGTATTGTCATCTAGTTTGATTGACATTGCTCAATCATGTCACCTCCATCTATTCAACCAGTCATTTTTCCTTGACTGCCATTCAAGCATCTATCCAATATATCCAATCTTAATTGGAGCCACATCAATCCAAAATGTTACATTTTGGCAAAATTCAATATAAACTATTCATAAAAACAGTTTGTATGATGGATATGCAGACTTTTTAACATCCCAAACCACACAATAACATTACAACTACACCAGTTCTAGAACAGAAGGTTGCTATCTTTCTATCTTCATGTTGGTGGATCAAACATGGCAAAACACTGATTTTAAGAGCCAATGTGTTCCTCTGTTCAACAAAGAGTTGAGTGAATGGTTTGTTAAATTTGTAAACAAATACAAATGTATATTCCTCATATTATTCAATTATGCACATGTGCTGTTATGCAGTTTGATATTGTAATAATAGTTTGATGTTTATTATCAATAGATGATTGTCATTAATTTATTTGACCATATTTGATTATGCATTTATAGTGTAACATGGTAGGCATGTTTTTCATTAGGGAAGTGTATGGCATTTTTAATTTGATAATCTCTAGTTAATAGTTCAATGATTATTTATAGTATATATATATATATATATATATATATATATATATATATATATATATATATATACACACATACACACACACACAGGTATGTGTTGCTTGGGTCCACAATATGTTATATGATTTGGATGTTGTGTGAATACCATAGTATATACGTACTTAGCAAAGGCTTACATGGTAATACTGTACAGTATATGGGTTGAGTAGAAAAATAATGTAAAAATACTGTATCCTATATAAAGGCTACAGTAAATACTTAAATTATTTTATTTCTATAAACAAAACTAACCACATACGTATATGCGGTCCGAGGTTGCCCGAACTGACGTTATGTGGCGCATACTTGTATGTGTACAGGGAGTGCAGAATTATTAGGCAAATGAGTATTTTGACCACATCATCCTCTTTATGCATGTTGTCTTACTCCAAGCTGTATAGGCTCGAAAGCCTACTACCAATTAAGCATATTAGGTGATGTGCATCTCTGTAATGAGAAGGGGTGTGGTCTAATGACATCAACACCCTATATCAGGTGTGCATAATTATTAGGCAACTTCCTTTCCTTTGGCAAAATGGGTCAAAAGAAGGACTTGACAGGCTCAGAAAAGTCAAAAATAGTGAGATATCTTGCAGAGGGATGCAGCACTCTTAAAATTGCAAAGCTTCTGAAGCGTGATCATCGAACAATCAAGCGTTTCATTCAAAATAGTCAACAGGGTCGCAAGAAGCGTGTGGAAAAACCAAGGCACAAAATAACTGCCCATGAACTGAGAAAAGTCAAGCGTGCAGCTGCCAAGATGCCACTTGCCACCAGTTTGGCCATATTTCAGAGCTGCAACATCACTGGAGTGCCCAAAAGCACAAGGTGTGCAATACTCAGAGACATGGCCAAGGTAAGAAAGGCTGAAAGACGACCACCACTGAACAAGACACACAAGCTGAAACGTCAAGACTGGGCCAAGAAATATCTCAAGACTGATTTTTCTAAGGTTTTATAGACTGATGAAATGAGAGTGAGTCTTGATGGGCCAGATGGATGGGCCCGTGGCTGGATTGGTAAAGGGCAGAGAGCTCCAGTCCGACTCAGACGCCAGCAAGGTGGAGGTGGAGTACTGGTTTGGGCTGGTATCATCAAAGATGAGCTTGTGGGGCCTTTTCGGGTTGAGGATGGAGTCAAGCTCAACTCCCAGTCCTACTGCCAGTTTCTGGAAGACACCTTCTTCAAGCAGTGGTACAGGAAGAAGTCTGCATCCTTCAAGAAAAACATGATTTTCATGCAGGACAATGCTCCATCACACGCGTCCAAGTACTCCACAGCGTGGCTGGCAAGAAAGGGTATAAAAGAAGAAAATCTAATGACATGGCCTCCTTGTTCACCTGATCTGAACCCCATTGAGAACCTGTGGTCCATCATCAAATGTGAGATTTACAAGGAGGGAAAACAGTACACCTCTCTGAACAGTGTCTGGGAGGCTGTGGTTGCTGCTGCACGCAATGTTGATGGTGAACAGATCAAAACACTGACAGAATCCATGGATGGCAGGCTTTTGAGTGTCCTTGCAAAGAAAGGTGGCTATATTGGTCACTGATTTGTTTTTGTTTTGTTTTTGAATGTCAGAAATGTATATTTGTGAATGTTGAGATGTTATATTGGTTTCACTGGTAAAAATAAATAATTGAAATGGGTATATATTTGTTTTTTGTTAAGTTGCCTAATAATTATGCACAGTAATAGTCACCTGCACACACAGATATCCCCCTAAAATAGCTATAACTAAAAACAAACTAAAAACTACTTCCAAAACTATTCAGCTTTGATATTAATGAGTTTTTTGGGTTCATTGAGAACATGGTTGTTGTTCAATAATAAAATTAATCCTCAAAAATACAACTTGCCTAATAATTCTGCACTCCCTGTATATATATAAAATATAAAATGTATATGTATGTATACATGTATTTTTTCAGGTCATTTCATGTTAAAATTGAGACTGGGGCATATTATATGTGTGTGTGTATGTATGTATGTATGTATGTATGTATGTATGTATGTATATATATATAGGTTTTCTGTGTGTTGTATATATATATATATATATATATATATACACAATGTCACAAAAAAACACTGAAAAGAGCGCTAGCCTGTAGGTCCGGTGCGAGGACAGGGAACCGGCACAATAGAGAGTGGACAGGGACACACCCCCTTGCTTCAGTCCAAGGATTGGCTGCTACTCCGGGCGGAACTGCTGAACACGCCCCAAACATCGAGTGCATACATCTATACAAAAACAGATAGCACCCAAACCATAAGGACTCCAAATCTCCGTATGTAAGGAATTGATGAAGAAGAAAGCTCCAGGCAAGGCTGTTATAAAAATCCAAAACTTTATTCCAGTAAAAGAACGTTATGAAAAACATCCATACAAAGAGAGCCAAGCAGTGACAGAGACAATCAGGTAGTTGAACTGATCTCCATGCAGACGCGTTTCGTGCACATGCGCACTTGTTCACTGCTCACCTGGAGATCAGTTCAATCACCTTTTAAGGCTGTTCCGCTTGTGCCCATTTTTACACTAGTTACCTGATTGGAAGCAAACATTTGGAGACACACCTCTCAATTCAATATATCTAAAAAACGTGACGTTATTAATTTAGCAAACTCTAATAATATACCGTAACAAAATAGTATATAGCATACTTAGGAGACGTAGGAAATAACAACGTTATTTACTGCTATTTTATGCACACTTAATATATATATAGTGTTCTATATGCAATTTGTATTTCCAAAACATGGAATGTAGCAGCACCTGATATTGCACACACAGTGAATTAAGTAAACTATAGACTACTAAAGTTGAGAGACCCCGATGTTTAACTCTTTCATTTCTACATATATAATTTAGATTTGTATTTTAGGGAGTTAAAATCATTGCTTACTGTGTCTGAATTCATAGTATACACACGTTATGCACTTTGATAGATCCTTATGATCATTTATTTCCATCCTAATGAAATCAGACAAAGCTACGTATTGGCTAAAGATAGACATATATATGAGTTTAAACAAAAAAAGAAAAAAAAATTTGTTTTCATATTAGTTTATAGCGGATGCATTGTTACACGCTTATAATTTCTCATAAAGAATGACCAGTAGTAAGTATGTCAAAGTAAATTATCCTGAAAATAATATGTGTGTGTTATTTGAAACACCATATTTTTATCTTTATTTCTAAGTGAATACATCTAGATCACGTCTTATATTCAGACCATCAGGTTCACTAGTTTGGAGTGTGAACATCCAGAAAATTTCTCTTTTGTTAAGCAACATCTCTCTGTTTCCCCCCCTTTTCCATTTCGTAACATGGTCTATGCCTTGTATTTTGAGAGAGGATACATCAGAGTTATGTTGTAGTTTAAAGTGTCTTGATACCGGACTATCGCTATCTACATCTTCGATTGATCTTAGGTGTTGCAAAAATCTGTCCTTAAGGGACCTCTTAGTTTTCCCTGTATACTGTTTTTACATTTTTCACATGTAAGGAGATAAACAACATGTGTTGTTGCACAGTTAATAAAGTAATTGATGTTATACTCTTTATTTGTAGTACAGGAGATACATTTGCTTCCCTCAGAGACAAAGTTGCTGTCAGGGTTTTTTCCTGTTTTGTTTGCCATGTGCTGCTGGCAGCCATTTTACTCACCTCTCTTGCAGACCCTGGTGCATTGTGAGGGATGCTGTTCATTTCCCGCACTTCCTCTTATGGCCAGCCTGGTGTGCATCATCCGTGTGAGACAGGATGCAGTCTCAGAATTGTGATGTCATCACTTATTATTTAAAGGGCCTCTGTTCAGTATGCTTTGCCTTTACGTTGTCTAAGACCTGTTTGTGAGAGCTCCTGTATATTACCTGGCTATCTGACCTCCCTCCTGGTTCCTGATTCCTGGCTTGTTCCTGACTCTGCTGTTTTCCCTGTTCCTGATTCCGGCTCGTCTGACTACTCGCTTTGGCTCCTGACTCGGCTCGTCTGGCTACCAGCTCTGGTTTTTAAATCCTGGCTTGTTATTTGACTTGTGGACTTTTTATTATATTTTGCTATTAATAAAGGTGTGATTATTTTTGCACTTCTCGTCTCCTGGCACCCTGACATTACGCAAAGGCCATGAATCCTGAGGGGGCTGATAATCCACCTTTACCTGCCATAATTTCCAGGATGGATGAACAGGATCACCGCTTGGATCAATTTGCACTAGCCCTGCAAACCCTGCTGTCTCGCACAGCACATTTGGACCAAAATGTCCCGCAAGTTATGGCTGCTCCTGTTTCCACTGCTGCACCTAGTCCTACCAGGAGCATGTCCGGTTCTGCACCTCTACCTCAGCGATATGGAGGCGATCCTAATCAGTGCAGAGGGTTTTTGAACCAGGTGGGCATTTACTTTGAGATGTTACCTCAGGCGTTTCCCTCTGACAGAGCTAAGGTGGGATTTCTCATCTTGTTACTCTCTGCCTGGGCTAATCCCTTGTGGGAGACTAATAAACCTGTGATTTCAAATTACCCTGAATTTGTGGCCTCCTTTCGAAGGGTATTTGATGTTCTGGCTCGCTCCTCCTCTGCTGCTAAACAACTCATGTCCATTCAGCAAGGTACAAGATCTGTTGCTCAGTATGCCATTGAGTTCCGTACACTTGCCGCAGAGGTAGGTTGGAAAAATGAGGCCCTTGTTGCCGCCTTCTTTCATGGGCTCTCTGATGCGATCTGATCTACATTATCCTTGGCTTTCTTTAAAAGATCTTCTCTATAGCCCCGTTGCTTAAATCTTTCAGTAGCCTCTCTTGTCTGATCCTGGTATTCAATTTCCTTGGTGCAATTTCTTTTAATACGTATGTACTCTCCCTTATGGATGCCCCTAAGAACATGTCTGGGATGACATGATTCGTATTTGAGTAGTGTGTTACCTGCTGTGTCCTTTCTATACATCTTTGTTTGTATTGAAGGCCCGACTCTTCCACCCTGAACTGTGAGGTCCAAGAAGTAAATGCTCTCACTGCTATGTACCCCTGTAAACTCAATTCCATATTGGTTATGGTTTAAATACTTGCAGAATTCATCTGCCTGTTTTTTCATCACAATCCAGGATGAAAAACAGGTCATCAACATAGCGATAATATTGTATTATCACAGCCTTAAAAGGGTTACTATCTCCAAAGACACGGGACATCTCCCACCAACCCATGAAAAGGTTGGCATAGGAGGGGGCAAACTTAGCCCCCATAGCTGTCCCGCGCCTTTGGAGATAATACTGAGTCTGAAACATGAAAAAGTTATGCGTCAGTAGATATTCAATTGCTCTCAATAGAAAGGTTTTTGTTGCTGCTTCAAAATTACAAATTGAGTCAATAGAAAATTAAATTGCGGTAAGACCCCTCTGATGACCAATAGATGTATACAGCGCAGTGACATCCACTACCCTTAATCTATAGCTAGATCTCCAGCTAACATTCTCTATTTTATTAATAAAAGAGGTGGTATCCTGAATATAACTAGGTAGTTGGCTAACTAGTGGCTGCAAAAAAGTGTCTATAAGTTCGGACAGTGCTTCATTTAGGGATCCAATGCCCGCAATAATTGGTCTCCCCGGCAGGAGATGGGAATTTTTGTGTATTTTAGGGAAGTGATGAAATATAGGTTTAACAGGGTGTTGCACTATTAATCTCTCCTCAATTGTCTGTGTGATAATGTTGTTATACCGAGCATATTTAATGATGTCTGTAATCTCTTTCTGAAATCTATTTGTAGGATTTTCAGTAAGCCTAGTATATACGTTTTCATCGCCCAGTTGTCTTTTGGCCTCAGCCACATAATCCAATCTGTTTAGAACCACCACGTTTCCTCCCTTATCTGATGGCCTAATAATGATCTTTTCATTGCTAGATAGGGCAGATTTTTCCTCAGCTGTTAAGTTTGTGTGTTTTCTAGTTTTTTTAGAAATAGATTCATCTAAATCTCGTAGTTTGTCTTCTATGGTTTTCTGAAAAACATCTATTACTTTAGAGCGTGTATGAATAGGGTAGAATGTGCTTTTATTCTTAATGTGTTTTAGGGGAGATATTTCTTTCCTCTAAGAGATCCCCCCTATTCTCTTCCCCTTCCTCTAAAAGTTTTCTAAATCTTTCACAGTATTCAACTCAGAGAAGTTTAACTCTGGTGTAGTTGTTAACATATTAGTATCGTGAATCTCATTAGCAATTAGGTCGACATTATCTTGAGTCCCCTCATCATTAGCATAAAAATGCTTTTGTAATGTAATTTTTCTCGCAAATCTATCGATATCGAGAATAGTCTCAAAAACATTAAAATGATGAGAGGGCACAAAATTCAGACCTTTGGACAGTAAGGAGTAAGGGTTAGTGTAGACAGGTTAATAACATTTTTATTTATGCATATTTCCTGGTCGCTTTCTGTGATCTGGTTATGTATGATGTCTTTAGTAGTCTTTAGTAGTCTATAGATTACTTAATTCACTGTGTGCGCAATATCAGGTGCTGCTACATTCCATGTTTTGGAAATACAAATTGCTTATAGAACACTATATATATTAAGTGTGCATAAAATAGCAGTAAATAACGTTGTTATTTCCTACGTCTCCTAAGTATGCTATATACTATTTTGTTACGGTATATTATTAGAGTTTGCTAAATTAATAACGTCACGTTTTTTAGATATATTGAATTGAGAGGTGTGTCTCCAAATGTTTGCTTCCAATCAGGTAACTAGTGTAAAAATGGGCGGCACAAGCGGAACAGCCTTAAAAGGTGATTGAACTGATCTCCAGGTGAGCAGTGAACAAGTGCGCATGTGCACGAAACGCGTCTGCATGGAGATCAGTTCAACTACCTGATTGTCTCTGTCACTGCTGGCTCTCTTTGTATGGATGTTTTTCATAACGTTCTTTTACTGGAATAAAGTTTTGGATTTTTATAACAGCCTTGCCTGGAGCTTTCTTCTTCATCAATTCCTTACATACGGAGATTTGGAGTCCTTATAGTTTGGGCGTTATCTGTTTTTGAATAGATATATATATTAATTTAATGGCCAAGCAGTCTCTTCTGTGTTGAAGAGATACATAGGTAGGCATCTGGAGAATTACATTGCAGGAAATAGTGCTGCCATATAGTGCTCTTGCAAATGGATAACATGCTTGCAAAACTGCTGCCATATAGTGCTCCAGAAATGGGCCGGTGTTCTATCGAGAACTCCAATACCTCGAAAACTCCAATCTGACCTCACTTCCGGTGAATCCATACATCTGATTGGTCCGTATCTATGGAGTGACAGGACTCACAACCAATCAGATGGGCACTGTAATCGCCTATCTACACTATCTATTTTGCCTTTGTCTGGGGGGGTTCAAGTGTTATATATAGTTTAGTAGCAAAGTGAAGGCTAATTTTTTTATATATAAATTTATTTTTTAATTTTATAGCAATTTAACAATGTTGCATTTTGTTGTTTATAATTTGCATATTAATCGTAGCCTTCAATTTTAAAATTTACAGTATACTCACAAATTTAATATTTTTTATTATTTATTATATTATTTGATAGCCATACATTTGATCATTTTAGCAGACAAATTGATAATTGATTGTTCATTATCTGCAAACAATAACGTCTCTTTTGCTTGTTTTTATCATTTCACTTCAAATTGATAGTGTGAAGTTTGATAATGTTTTTGTGTGAAGTCTGATCATTTTTGACTATGAACGGAAACATGACATTTCATTAGCTGTAGTTTAAATTGGTACAGGTACTACATATTATAGCAGCAAGATGGGGGGGGGGGGGAACAATTGATTTCAAACCTATTACAGTCAATAAGAAAAACTGCTGACTGAATGAGAAAATCTGTTTGAATTAGAAGGCAAAAAAACAGGGACTTCAAACACTATGAGATTGTAATTTAAAAAATATTTTATCATACATAGTAAAATTAAAAATAGAAATATATCATTATTTATTTTGACCCCTTGTATTGGAATTTAAAGGGATATGAAAAATAAACAGAAAAATAAACAGATTCTCATTTTTCCACCAAAGTATAACTGTAAGTCACGTCTAACACTAAATTTGTCCTGAGTGCAACCAAAATCCTTATTGCTCGAATATTGTCCCCACTGTAAATATGTGGCTAGAACATGTACAAAGTATTTTGCCCTTAGAAGAATATAGCTACTTTAGTCTCAAACAATAACATACATTTGATAATATTACATTTCTTTGTGAAACCTCAAGGAAGTGCTGTTCACTGACTGGTGAATCGGCCCTTGAGTTCCAAATTAGGGGGGGGGGGGACTGTCGGGGGAAGTGGCGAGTAGTTATCTCAAAGAGGTAGATTTAAAAGCAGCGGATGCTGCTATCTACCTCCATACGTTCCGGAACACCGGAAATGTAAGTTAAGAAGCAGCGGTCATAAGACCGATGCTCCGTAACTCGCCCGCAACCTCTGAGGTGGTTACAACAGCAATCTGCTTGATAGGATATGATCGGGTTGACAACCCCTGCTAGCGGTGAATGTTCAGGGGGCGGTATTGCACAAGAATTTCACTAGAAATGCTTGTGCAATGATAAATGCCGACAGTGTATGCTGTCTGCATTTATTAATGTGCGGCGGACATAATCTGCTACATCAGATCATGTCCGCCCACACCTTGATAAATCTACCCCTTAGTATGCACCCCTCTAGGGGAGATAATACTACAATATTGAGATACGAACACAATATTACATTGTCACTTGGAAGCTTTATTTTCAAATTGTAAGCACACAAGATCTTTCATATTTGTATGCTTTATGTTATAGCATATTTTATTATTTGTAATAGTAACTTTATAGTTATTTTGAAAAAAAAAAAAGAAATAAAGCCTCCACACTAATGATAAAAAAACAAACATAAATCGATTGTGTTAAAAAACAACAAATAACTTACTTGTTTTCTTGCAAAATAAACATTTAGGGGTCAATTTATTAATGTGTGAGCAGACATGATACAATGTAGCGTATCATCTCTGCCGCACATCGATAAATGCCGACAGCAACGCTGTCAGCATTTATCATTGCACCAGCAGTTCTTGTGAAATGCTGGTGCAATGCCGCCCCCTGCAGATTCGCGGCAAATCGGCCGCTAGCTGGGGGTGTCAATCAGCCCGATTGTATTTGATCGGGTTGATTTCTATCTGTCACCTCAGAGCAGACGGACAAGTTATGGAGCAGCGGTCATCAAGCTCCGTACGGAGGTTGATAAATTGACCCCATTAACAACATCAGTGTAACTACTGCCTATGGTTACATAAGGAAGGTGACATTCTGAGAACTTAAAGGGATAGGAAAGTCAGAATTAAACTTGCATGAGTCAGATAGAACATGTAATTTTAAGACACTTTTAAATTCATTTCTATTTTCAAATGTGCTTCGTTTTTTTTATATCCCTTTTTGAAAAAGATTATGCACATATCCTACACTAGTGGGAGCTAGCTGCTGATTGGTGCCTACATACATATGTATCTTGTGATTGGCTAACTAGATGTTTCAGCTAGCTGCCAGTAATGCAATGCTGTTCCTTCAGCAAAGAATACCAAGAGAATGAAGCAAATTTGATAAATCTGGAAACTTGTTTAAAATTGTATGTTCTATCCAAATCATAAAAGAAAATGTTGGGGTTTCCTGTCTCTTTAAAGGGACATAATACTCATATGCAAAATTACTTGAAAGTGATGCAGCATAACTGTAAAAAGCTGATGAGAAAATATCACCTGAGCATCTTTATGTAAAGAAGGAAGATATTTTACCTCAAAATGTCTTCAGCTCACCAGAGTAAGTGCTGTGTAAACAGTTATACTTCAGCTGCTGTACTTCTGCAAGTTGAAAAAAAACAAAACAAAAAGCAATAGCCAATCATCTTTAGTAGTGCTGAGGTAATGTTTTACCTTTGCTGTGATTCATAGAACTTCCTTAAACTGAATAGAAAAATAACATGACTGTGTCTGCACAATACAGATGCAGACTCCCTAGCAAGTCCTGGGACACGCAGCCTGATTGGCTGCTTAAAGTCTCTTTACAGTGGGGTGTGAAGACTTTGGACATTTGAGGTAAAATATCTTCCTTTTTTACATAGAGATATTAATAGGACAGTTAACACCAGAATTTTTATTGTTTAAAAAAATAGATAATCCCTTTATTACCCATTCCCCAGTTTTGCATAACCAACACAGTTATAATAATACATGTTTTACCTCCGTAATTACCTTGTATCTAAGCCTCAGCAGACTGCCCCTTTATTTCAGTTCTTTTGACAGACTTGCATTTTAGCCAATCAGTGCTTACTCCTAGGTCACTTCACGTGCATGAGCTCAATGTTATCTATATAAAACACATGAACGAATGCCCTCTAGTGGTCAAAATGCATTCAGATTAGAGGCAGTCTTCAAGGTCTAAGAAATTAGCATATGAACCTCCTAGGTTTAGCTTTTAACTAAGAATACCAAGAGAACAAAGCAAAATTGGTGATAAAAGTATATTGGGAAGTTGTTTAAAATTACATGCCCTATTTAAATCATGAAAGTTTTTTTGGGACTTGACTGTCCCTTTAAGAAGTGATTCTACATTTTCAGTATCATGTCCTTTAAAGTTACATTCTCCCTCTTCTGAGCATGGCAAGAAATGTAAAACCAGATGAAGGACTAGAACAAGGGTTTTATGACCCCACTTGAGTGGGATGAATTAGAGGTCAGGGGGAGGGTTGAGGGATAGTTATTAAAAGGGGTAGAGCATAAGTGGACCCCCTTTTCCTATTCTATAGCTGCAAGGAGAAGCGCCTTCCCTCCCTAACTTTTGATGCCGCAGCTTTAGGTGGCAGGGTGCTTGTTAAGTGACTTTTATATCGCTGCTGATTTACTACCTCCCTTAAGATGTGGGAGAGATTTTGGAAATACAGGTAGCCCTCAGTTTACGCCGGGGTTAGGTTCCAGAAGGAATGGTTGTAAATCGAAACCGTTGTAAATTGAAACCCAGTTTATAATGTAAGTCAATGGGAAGTGAGGGAGATAGGTTCCAGGCCCCTCTAAAAAATTGTCATAAGTGACACTTAATACATTATTTTAAAAGCTTTGAAATGAAGACTTTAAATGCTAGACAGCATTATAAACCTAATAAAAGAATCACACAACACAGAATATATAATTGAACTAAGTTAAATGAACAAAAACATTTGCTAAACAGCATTATAAACCTAATAAAATAATCACACAACACAGACTTCACTTGCATTTTTCTACAAACAGTTCTTTCTATGCATTCCAATCTGGACTGAGTTATAGACAGGAAAATCTTTTTCCTTTGAAATCTGCTCGATAGCTCAGGTCTGGTTAAACTGATTAATTTCAGCTTGCTTGGCTTTGCTGCAACACAAGCGGACAGCGCCACCTACTGGCTATTTTAATAAATATGCTTTTCAATAGCAGTCACATGACTGGAAAAAAAGGTTGTTATTCTGAAACGGTGTAAATTGAACCGTTGTAAAACGAGGGCCACCTGTACCTGGTGATTAAAGGACAAGTAAATACAGTAGATTTGCATAAACAACAAATACATGATAAATTGATAACAAGACAATGCAATAGCACTTAGACATAACTTTGAAAATTGTCAGAAATAAATCTACTTCAAATTTAAAGCTCACAGTATTTCCACTATCATGTGACAGCCATCAGCCAATCACAAATGCATATACGTACATTCTGTGAATTCTTGCACATGCTCAGTAAGAGCTGGTGACTCAAAAAGTGTAAATATAAAAAGACTGTGCACATTTTGTTAATGGAAGTAAATTGGAAAGATGTTTAAAATCTACTGCTCTATCTGAATAATGAAAGTTTAATTTTGTCTTGAGTGTCCCTTTAAACTAGTGGAATGTGCATTTGTGTGGATATAAGCACCTTTGGGTTTTTTTTACGGTTTATAAGTTATATGTTCAAAGATTTCATTTTTTTATGAGTAAAGGTTTAATCAAATTGTCTGAAGCCATTACATCCCCCTATTCAGTGTGTTGGGTTTCATTTGAACGCAATGAATGCGTAGTGTGTGGTCAACTGACTCACTTTTTTCTCTTGCATTCACTGAATACTAAACCAGCTTAAAGGGCCATACTACCCAAATGTTGAAACACTTGAAAGTGATGCAGCAGAGCTGTAAAAAGCTGACTAGAAAATATCACCTGAGCATCTCTATGTAGAAAAGATATTTTACCTCAAAATGTCCTCAGTAGCCACATCCCATTGTAAAGGAAACAAAACTGTATGTATGTCCCGGGACAGCTAAGGGAGTAAGCTTTTGTGCACACTCATCTTATTTCCCTATTCAGTGTAAGGAAGTTTACTATGAAATCTCATTAGAGTTAAGTGAAATCTCATGAGATCACAGTAAAAGAGTTCATGACCTCAGCACTGTTGATGCTGATTAGCTGCTGTTAATTTCTTTTATTTTGTTTACCTTCAGCTGGTCAGCAGCTGAAGTATAACTTTTTACACAGAACTTACTCTGCTGAGCTGAGGAGATTGTGAGGTCAAATATCTTCCTTTTTTACATAGAGATGCTCAGGTGATATTTTCCTGTCAGCTTTTTACAGTTATGCTGCATCAGTTTCAAGAGATTTAGCATATGAGTATTATGTCCCTTTAAATTACTCTAGAAGATTGATGACAGCAAGCAATATATGCTTTCCTGTAGAAACCTCAGCCCCCTTGTGGGGCTGTGACTGGAAGTAATAAAGGGACATCAAAACCAAACATTTTCTTTCCTGATTTAGGTAGAAGATACAATTTTAAACAACTTTCAAGTTGACTTCTATTATCAGATTTTATTCATTCTCTGGTTATCATTTGTTGAAGGAGCAGCAATGCACTACTGGTTTCTAACTGAACACATGGGTGAGCTGATGACTATCTGTATATGCAGCCACCAATCATCAGCTAGAACCTAGGTTATTTGCTGCTCCTGGGCATTTCTAGATAAACCTTTCAGCAAAGGATAACAAGAGAAGGAAGCAAAATAAATAAAAGAAGTAAATTGGAAAGTTTTTTAAAATTGTATGTTCTGTCTAAATCATGAAAGTCTAATTATGACTTTACTGTCCCTTAAGTTTTAAAAAAGAAAAAGCTAAAATCCTTTTAAAATGAGGAATAATACAATTTGCAATGATTTCTTTTAAAAGGACATGAAACCCAATATGTTTCTTTTATGATTCAGATTGAGCATAAATTTTATGCAACTTTCCAATTTATTTGTATTATCTAATTTGCTTTGTTTTCTTGGTATACCTAGGTATACTAAGGGACAGGATTGCACTACTGGGAGCTAGTTGCTAATTGGTGGCTGCACATATATGCCTCCTGTTATTGGCTCACCTGATCTGTTAACCCCTTGAGTGCTAACGACGGCTCTGAGCCGTCGCAGAGTTTTCCCACTCTGGTGCTAATGACGGCTCAGTGCCTTGAGGGAGATCTGGGGGCTCCCACCCGCTCCTACCCCGGCGATCGGGCCTGCATAGTGACGGGCATCGCCGGTGCTTCCCGTTTGTGTGGTGACCTCACGCACAATAACGTGATGACGTCACCACGCAACTTTATTTATACTTAACAATGTTAAGTATAGGAGCAGGGGGCATGCTGCTTAGAAGCCTGTATCTCAGGTATCTAAGCAGCTACAGACCCCCAAGTCCCACCATTGGAAAGGTAATCGCCTAACCTTTTACAACAGTGTAAGTCTGAAGGAGGTCAGACTTAGGTCTGATTTTTTATTTTATTTTTTATGTTAAAAAAATTGTTTAAAAAAAAAAAAAAAAAACAACATTAAAAAATCTTAGCACCCAGGTGGGAAAGTGCTTAGCACTCAAAGGGTTAAAGGGAGATGAAACTCCCATTACTTGGAGCTAGCAACTGATTGGTGTGGCTGCTCATATGTGTGTCTTGTCATTGGATTACCTGACGTAATTTAGCTAGCTCCCAGTAGTGCATTTCTGCTCATTCGACAAAGGATACCAAGAGAATGAAGCAAATTTGATAATAGAAGTCAATTGGAAAGTTGTTCAAAGTTGTATGTTCTATCTGAACCATGAAAGAAGCACTTTGTGTTTCATGTGTGCAGGTATTACAAGTAAGGTGCAATGCAAACTCAACCTCGCGTTCGCATTGCAGGGAAGCTTAGAGCTCACTAGAGCGCGCTTCTATAGCCTACAATGAAAGCCTCGTTCTGATGCCGTCAGACACGGCTGAGAACCTATCGCAGTGAAGGGGGTAAGTCGTGCAGCAAATTTAAATATATGTGAATATATACAGTACATGTATATTTATGTGTTTATATGTGTACTAGTCCTAAAGCCCGTTCACACGGGCCATTTTTTGCAGTACAGTGGTCCCACCCCTGGCGTTCTCTCCCTCCCACTCTCTTTTGCTTTCTCTCTCTCCCCCCTCTCTTTTGCGCTCTCTCCCCCTCGCTCTCTCTCTCCATCTCCCCCTCTCTCTCTCTCTCGCTCCCCTCTCTCTCTCTCCCCCCTCTCTCTCTCTCTTTCTCTCTCTCCCCCCTTTCTCTCTCTCCCCTCTCTCTCTCTCTCCCCTCTCTCTCTCTCTCCCCTCTCTCTATCTCACCCCTCTCTCTCTCCTCTCTCTATCTCCCCTCTATCTCTCTCTCTCTCTATCTCACCCCTCTCTCTCTCCTCTCTCTATCTCCCCTCTATCTCTCTCTCTCTCCCCCCCTCTCTCTCTCTCGCCTCTCTCTTTCTCTCTCCCCTCTCTCTGTCTCTCTCTCTCCCCTCTATCTCTCTCCCCTCTATCTCTCTCTCTCTCCTACCTCTCTCTCTCTCTCCCCCCCTCTCTCTCTCTCCTACCTCTCTCTCTCTCTCCCCCCCTCTCTCTCTCTCCCCCCTCTCTCTCTCCCCTCTCTCTCTCTCCCCCTCTCTCCCTCCCCTCTCTCCCCCCCCCTCTCTCCCCCCTCTCTCTCTCTCCCCCCCTCTCTTTCTCTCTCCCCCTCTCTCTCTCTCTCCCCCTCTCTCTCTCTCTCCCCTCTCTCTCTCTCTCTCTCTCTCTCTCCCCCCCCTCTTTCTCTCCCCTCTCTCTCTCTCCCCCCTCTATCTCTCTCCCCTCTCTCTCTCTTCTCTCTCTCTTTCTCCCCCCCCCTCTCTCTCTCTCCCCCCTCTGTCTCTCCTCTCTCTCTCTTGCCCCTCTATCTCTCCCCCCCTCTCTCTCTCCCCCCCTCTCTCTCCCCTCTCTCTCTCTCCCCCCTCTCTCTCTCCCCTCTCTCTGTGTCTCTCCTCTCTCTCTATCTCTCTCCCCTCTCTCTCCCCCCCCCCCCTCTCTCTCTCTCTCCCTCTCTCTCCCCCTCTCTCTCTCATCTCTCTCTCTCTCCCTCTCCCCCCTCTCTCTCTGTCTCTCTCTCTCCCTCTCCCCCCTCTCTCTTTCCCCTCTCTCTCTCCCCCTTTAACTCCCCCTTCTTTCTCCCTCTCTCTCTCCCCCCCCCCCTCTCTCCCCACATCTCCCCCCCTCTCTCCACATCTCCCCCCTCTCCCCACATCTCTCCCCATCTCCCCCCTCTCTCCACATCTCCCCACATCTCTCCCCTCTCTCCACATCTCCCCCCCCCTCTCCACATCTCCCCCCTCTCTCCACATCTCCCCCCTCTCTCCACATCTCCCCCCTCTCTCCACATCTCCCCCCTCTCTCCACATCTCCCCACATCTCCCCCTCCCTCACTCCACATCTCTCCCCTCTCCCCACATCTCTCCCCTCTCTCCACATCTCCCCCCTCTCTCCACATCTCTCCCCTCTCTCCACATCTCCCCCCTCACTCCACATCTCCCCCCTCACTCCACATCTCCCACATCTCCCCACATCTCTCCACATCTCCCCCCTCACTCCACATCTCCCCCCTCACTCCACATCTCCCCCCCTCCTCCACATCTCCCCCCCTCCTCCACATCTCCTCCACATCTCCCACCCTCTCCCCACATCCCTCCACCCTCTCCCCACATCCCTCCACCCTCTCTTGAGCTGTTTGAGCTCTCTTCACGGGCCTTCACGCTAGGCTCCGCCCCCTTCACGGGCCTTCGCGTTAGGCCCCGCCCCCTTCACGATCGGCCACGCCCACTTTTGCTCGGCGCAGTCGGCAGAACAGGTAGGGACTTAGGCCAGTGTGTTTGTCCGCGTGCTGTCTCTACTGCGCATGACAGCTTCGGACAAACACACTTGGCCTTTTATAGTATAGGATATACACATATTAACACATAAATGTATATGTATATAATCATACACATATATATTTATAGAGAACACACAGTTCCCCATAGACCAAAATGTAAAGGCATTTTTCAGTGCCGTTTTATTTTTCTAACAACCCAGACCTGCTCACTTCAACCTCTTATAACTGCTTCATTCAATTATTATTTTAAAAAATAAAAATGCAACTCCTTTTTTTATTTTAATAAACTACACTACACTGTATTTTGGGGACAATTGGGGGATATTTAGAAAATTAAACAGAGATCTGATCTCTGGTTAATTTTCGGAGTGCTAATTACTACTGCCAGCTTGCAGTAGCAATAACCAGCCACTTGTAATGGCTAGTTATTTATTGCGCTTCCATAAAGCGGCGAATTTGGCAATGTACAGGCGCGCAATACATGAGCTCTCCACTTGTAATCTAGCCCACAGTTATATGTAAAGAATTGTAAAATAAGAAAATGCTCTAACACATTTTGCATTTTTCTGTCCCCAATAATTATATTGACAATGACAGCCTATTATGTACAGGTGCAGTTGTATTCACTTAACCAATAGGAATAATTCATGATCTGCGTGCAATTAATAACCTTATGTAATTTTAATTAATTTTCTAAGTAGCATATTTAAACCTCTAAACAATTTGCAATTATAAATGAACGTTGAAATGGTCATATTTAATTTGTGAACAAGACTCATGGTTTAAGAGTCTGGTTTTAACCATATTTTTAATATTTTATTAAACAAAACAAAACAAAAAATCTGGTTTATTAACATTTTTATTATTGAAAAAAACATAATTTATGCTTACCAGATTTATTAATTTCCTTCCTGGCAGAGAGAGTCCACGACTTCATTCCTTACTGTTGGGAAATACAACATCTGGCCACCAGGAGGAGGCAAAGACACCCCAGCCAAAGGCTTAAAGGGCCACTAAACCCAAAATCTTTCTTTCATGATTCAAATAGAACATACAAATTTAAACATCATTACAATTTACTTCTATTATTTATTTTGCTTCATTTTTTAGATATCCTTATTTGAAGAAAAAGCAATGTGCATGGGTGAGCCAATCACATGAGGCTTCTATGTGCAGCAACCAATCAGCAGCTACTGAGCATATCTAGATATGCTTTTCAGCAAAGAATATCAAGAGAATAAAACAAATTAGATAATAGAAGTAAATTAGAAAGATGTTTAAAATTGCATTCTCTTTCTAAATCATGAAAGAAAACATGTGGGTTTCATGTCCCTTTAAATATCCCTCCCACTTCCTCTATCCCCCCCCCCCCCCAGTTATTCTGCCGAGGGAACAAGGAAAAGTAGGAGAAACTTCAGGGTATAAAAGGTGCCAGAAGAAATAATATAAAAAGGAAGCCGCCCATCAAAAAAATAAATTACGGACAGGGTCGTTGACTCTCCCTGCCAGGAATGAAAGGAATTTATCTGGTAAGATTTATCAGGGAGAGTCCATGACTTTGTTCCTTACTCCCGAAAGCTGCTTCAGCCTAAGCAGACACATCAAACTTGTAAAATTTAGAAAAAGTATGTAAGGAGGACCAGGTAGCCGCCTTACAAATCGGATCTATTCAGGCTTCATCTTAAAAGCACAAGAGGAAGCCACTGCTCTAGTGGAATGAGACGTTATCCTCTCAGGAGGCTGTCGTCCCGCTGTCTCATAAGCTAAGCGGATGACACTCCTCAACCAGAAAGATAGAGAAGTCGTAGTAGCCTTCTGCCCCTTGCGCTTCCCTGTATAGATGACAAACAAAGAGAAAGATTGTCTGGATTCCTTAGTAGCCTGAAGATAGAACTTCAAGGCACGAACCACATCTAGATTATGAAGCAAACGTTCCTTCGCTGAAGAATGACTAGGACACAAGGAAGGAACAACAATTTCTTGATCAATGTTACGATTCAATACCACCTTAGGGAGAAACCTTAGTTTAGTGCGTAAAACTGCCTTATCAGCATGAAAACCCAGATAAGGGGGGTCACATTGCAAAGCAGAAATCTCAGAAACTCTGCACGCAGAGGCAATAGCCAACAAAAAAAGAACCTTCCAAGATAACAATTTAATGTCAACAGTATGCATAGGCTCAAACGGAGCCTGATGCAAAACACTAAGAACAAGATTGAGGCTCCAAGGCGGAGCCCCAGATCTAAACACGGGTCTGATCCTAGCCAGAGCCTTAACAAAGGACTGCACATCCAGAAGCTCAGCCGATCTTTTGTGCAGTAACACCGACAGGGCCGATATCTGTCCCTTCAGGGAACTAGCAGATAGGCCCTTCTTCGGTCCATCCATGAGAAAAGCTAAAATTCTGAACCTCCTGGTACTGATAGGGCATCTATCAATTCAGCATGAGGATCCCTCGACCTCGACCCGTACCTGGGTAGCTTGGTATTGAGGCAGGATGCCATGAGATCTATCTCCGGCATCCCCCACTCGCTACATATCTCTGCAAACACCTCGAAGTAAAGAGACCATTCCCCTGGGTGAAAGGATTGCCTGCTGAGAAAGTTTGCTTCCCAGTTGTCCACACCCGGAATATGGATTGCTGACAGCATACATTTGTGAGTCTCTGCCCACTCTAGTATCTGAGATACTTCTCTCATTGCCAAGGAACTTCTCGTTCCCCCTTCATGGTTGATATAGGCAACCAAGGTTATATTGTCAGATTGGAATCTGATAAACTGGGACGAACCCAGAAGGGGCCAAGCCTTCAAGGCATTGAAGATTGCCTGAAGTTCCAAAATATTGATTGGAAGGGAGGACTTCTCCTGAGTCCACAGACCTTGTGCCTTCTTGGCACCCCAAACGGCTTCCCAGCCGGAAAGGCTTATGTCTGTATTCAAATATCCCAGGATGGTCTCAAAAAGCACGTGCCTTGGGACAGATGATCTGGACAGAGCCACCAGGAGAGCGAGTCTGTCGACAGGCTGTCCAGCACAATCTGTTGAGACAGATCTGAAAGGTCACCGTTCCATTGTCTCAGCATGCATAGTTGTAAGGGTCTGAGATGGAATCTGGCAAAAGGAATGATGTCCATGCAGGACACCATGAGTCTGATTACCTCCATACACTGAGCCACTGAGGGTCTTGAGGAGGCCTGGAGGGCAAGACATTCAGAAGTTAGCTTGCAACGTCTCTGATCTGTGAGGAATATTCTCATGGATATGGAGTCTATTAAAGTTCCCAGGAAATTCACCCTTGTACTTGGAGTAAGAATGATCAAAGAAGACTGAGAAGGGACTCAGAATGTTCTTCCGCTAGACGAAAAGATGGTGCCTGTACCAAGATATCGTCCAGGTAAGGCGCTACTGCAATACCTCATTTTCTGGCAACGACTAGAAGAGCCCCCAGAACCTTTGTAAATAGCAGCAGCTAGGCCAAACAGAAGAGCTATGAACTGGAAGTGATCCAGAAAAGCAAACCTCAGGAACTGAAAATGTTCCCTGTGAATCGGGACGTGAAGGTATGCATCCTTCAGGTCTATTGTGGTCCTAAACTGTCCTTCCTGAACCAGAGGCAGGATTGACCGTATTGTTTCCATCTTGAAAGAGGGAACACTCAGAAACTTGTTTAGGCATTTTAAGTCCAGAATTGGATGGAAAGGTCCCTCCTTCTTTGGAACCACGAAAAGGTTTGAATAAAACCCCAAACCTCTTTCGGCTGTAGGTACTGGGACAATTACTCCTAGAGAGGAGAGATCATGTATGCAACCTAAGAAGGCAGCCCTCTTTTCTGTTATTGTTGAAAGACTGGAGAGTAGGAATGATGAGACTTGAATCCTATCCTGTATCCTTGAGATACAACCTCCAGGACCCAAGGATCCTGTACATCCTGGAACCAAGCATCTGAAAAAAGAGACAGTCTGCCCCCTACTCGATCCGATCCCAGATCGTGGGCCGCCCCTTCATGCCGAATTGTTCTTGGCGGGCTTCTTAGTCTGTTTGGACTTATTCCAGGAGTGAGCGGGCTTCCAAGTACTCTTGGACTGCTCGGACTTGGAGGAGGACTGCTGTCGCTGCGACTTGTCAGCATGAAAGGAACGAACATTAGACAGTTGCCGTCCCTTAGGCCTAGTCGTAGGTAGGCTCCTTTCCCTCCGGTAACCGTAGAGATAATAGAGTCCAGCCCTGGACCGAATAAAATATTCCCCTTGAAGGGAAGAGAAAGGATTCTGGATTTAGAAGTCATATCCGCAGGCCAAGACTTCAACCAGAGAGCCCGGCGGGCTAGAACCGCAAAGCCAGCAGCCTTTGCATTTATGCAAATAATCTGCATGTTTGCGTAACAGATGAAGGAGTTAGCAATTCTCAGTGCCTTAATTCTTTCCTGAATATCCCCGAGGGGAGTCTCCACCTCGATGAGCTCCGACAGTGTCGCAGCAGTAGGTAGCTGCTCCAGCAACCGGGCCTACAGCTGCCGCCGGCTGAAATAAAAACCCTGTATGTTGAAACATCTTCCTCAGAAAACTTTCCATTTTTATATCCATAGCCTCTCTAAAAGAAGAACTATCCTCCAGAAGGATAGTAGTATGCTTAGCCAGCGTGGAGATAGCGCCATCCACCTTCGGGATGGAGCCCCACAAATCTAATTGAGAGTCAGGGACTGGGAATAATTTTTTAAAAGTAGACGAGGGGAAAACAGAAGTTCCTTCTCTTTCTCATTCGTTACTAATAATGTTCGCCATCTTAACTGGCACAGGAAAAGTCAGAGGGACTTCCTATCTTCGTAAACCCAGTCTAATTTAGGGATCTTAGGCTCCTCGGGGATTGTAGCCTCTGGAACCTCTAGAGTAGACAGAACCTCCTTTAATAAAAAACGCAGATGCTCAATTTTAAATCTAAAGGAGGGTTTCTCTGCTGAAGGAGGTTTAGTAACTGAAGTTCAGCCTCTGAAGCTACAGAGGTTAACTCATCCTCGGATAGCTGAGATATAGTAGCTAAATCCGACAAATATTTAGATGACTCTAGGTCAGGAGAACTATGTTTAACCTTTCTCTTGCGTTTGTTAGAGCGAGGTAAGGCACTCAGGGCCGCAGACACCGCCGATTGTAACTGCGCTGTAAAGTCCGCTGGAAAAAAGCCCCCTCCAGATGGAGGATTAGTTGAGCCGTGGGGAACTGCATGTGGAGCGGGTAGTGTAGAAAGGGTAGTAATCTCTCGGGGACCAAGATTCCTGAGAAGTAGACGGCTCAGAAGGGCTAATAGTGCTATGAGTATTAGCAGGCTTGTCTTACTTCTTAGACTTTAGAACAGTCTATAGGCAAATGGAACAAAATTGAGCAGGCGGGCAAACCACAGCCTCCCCATAATATGAACAGGAATTATTAATCAGTACAGAAGGAGAAGCACCTTCTAATCCAGTATCAGAGTCCTCCATAGATATGTATATACCCACAGAAGGACAATCAAAAAGAATCACCTTTATTAAAAAAACGCACCTTAATAATCCCAATGGCTGGGGCACTAACCATCTCCTAGACCCAGACAGCTAACAGAGAAAATGCTCTCCTCAGGAGTGATGTCTGCAGCAGGATCTTAGGAAATTAAAGATACCGCACCCAGTCACGTGGTAGGTAAGACAGGACTTCCCCTGCTTTGAAAAAGGGTGCCAAGCTATAATGAGCTGTGCAACACCTCAAAAACGAAAGTGAAACCTGTTTGTTCCAAGCCAAAAACACTCAGCCTATGAGACTAAAAGAACTCTCACATTAAGCAGATATAAATCCCCAAACTATTCAAATAATCTCCCTGAAGGAGATATTAACCCTTGATCCTATTGAGGTATAAATAAGCCACACTGTGACCCTGTATAGCATTTTAAAATGTATATATAAAAAATGGTCTTACCCTCCAGGATCCATGCTGTAGAACAGGCACAGCCTCTCAAGTGTGACAGTCTTGCAGCAGCACTTCTGACATGGACTTGAGTGTGTAGCAGCAAGCAGTGAAACTCATCAACACTGATTGCTCAGGAGTTGTTAGCGACAGTCTGGATGGGTTTGCAGAAAAACTTTCCCTGCATCTCCAGACATCAACTTTCATTAATACTCTCACTGAGAGGTTGACATGATTACTTAAAACTCCAGTCCTTTCTCGAAGGGAACATACCCATACGGACTATTCAAATATTCTGCCACTTCTCTGCCACCTCCAATAGTGACGAAAGGCAAAGAATGACTCGGGGGGGGGGGGGGGAGTGGGAGAAGCCTTTGGCTGGGGTGTCTTTGCCTCCTCCTGGTGGCCAGGTGTTGTATTTCCCAACAGTAAGGAATGAAGTCGTGGACTCTCCCTACCTTATAGAAGAAAAAAGTAATGAAATATCATTCAAAACAGCAAAACATTGCCCACAACGCTGAGTTTGAAATGCATTTTTCAACAGCCTGCCCCCATTTTAAATGTTATTCATTTTTATTTATTACATCTAATCAGTGATGTCATAATGCTCTTTTTTTATGCCACTGATGATATCAAGGGATGAGGGTAGAGTTTTTAATTTTCTTAGTAGCAAGTTCAAACATCCTGAGCACTCCAGGGGTGTACAATAAAAATTATCTTTATTTATTTAGTTAAAAAAGCAAACATAGAGATGCAGGGACAGAAGGTATGAACCCCTGACGCGTACCACGCTAAATTAGCTCTTACTTATAGGTAAGGGCAACAATCTGCCACCCTGTATTTAAAGTGGTCTCCACCAATCACAATCTTTGGTTAATGGCCGCACTTTTCTTTTTTAAGGTGGACTAACATGAGTTAAAAACATCAATTTATGTATAAAAAACAGAATTTATACTTACCTGATAAATTACTTTCTCTTGCGGTGTATCCAGTCCACGGATTCATCCTTACTTGCGGGATATTCTCCTTCCCTACAGGAAGTGGCAAAGAGAGCACACAGCAGAGCTGTCCATATAGCTCCCCCCCTAGCTCCACCCCCCAGTCATTCGACCAAAGGTTAAGAAGCCAAAGGAGAAACCATAGGGTGCAGTGGTGACTGTAGTTTCAACAAAAAATTTTTTTTTTATTTTTTATTACCTGACTTAATTGCCAGGGCGGGCCGTGGACTGGATACACCGCAAGAGAAAGTAATTTATCAGGTAAGTATAAATTCTGTTTTCTCTTGCAAGGTGTATCCAGTCCACGGATTCATCCTTACTTGTGGAATACCAATACCAAAGCTTTAGGACACGGATGAAGGGAGGGAACAAGACAGGTACCTTAAACGGAAGGCACCACTGCTTGCAAAACCTTTCTCCCAAAAATAGCCTCCGAAGAAGCAAAAGTATCGAATTTATAAAATTTGGCAAAAGTATGCAGTGAAGACCAAGTCGCTGCCTTACAAATCTGTTCCACAGAAGCCTCATTTTTGAAAACCCATGTGGAAGCCACTGCTCTGGTAGAATGAGCAGTAAGTCTTTCAGGAAGCTGCTGGCCAGCAGTCTCATAGGCCAAACGGATGATGCTTTCAGCCAAAAGGAAAGAGAGGTAGCAGTCGCTTTCTGACCTCTCCTCTTACCAGAATAGATAACAAACAAAGAAGATGTTTGTCTGAAATCTGTAGTTGCTTGTAAATAGAACTTTAAAGCACGAAATACATTAAGATTATGCAAAAGATGGTCCTTCTTCGAAGATGGGTTAGGACACAGAGTAGGAACAACTATTTCCTTGTTAATATTCTTGTTAGAAACAACTTTAGGAAGAAAACCAGGTTTGGTACGCAAAACTACCTTATCTGCGTGGAACACCAGATAAGGTGAATCACACTGTAAGGCAGATAATTCTGAGACTCTTCGAGCAGAAGAGATAGCTACCAAAAACAAAACTTTCCAAGATAACAACTTAATATCTATGTAATGTAAAGGTTCAAACGGAGCCCTTTGAAGAACTGAAAGAACTAGATTTAGACTCCATGGCGGAGCCACAGGTTTATAGACAGGCTTGATTCTGACTAAAGCCTGTGCAAACGCTTGAACGTCCGGTACCTCTGCCAGACGCTTGTGCAAAAGGATAGACAGAGCAGATATCTGTCCCTTTAAAGAACTAGCCGACAATCCTTTCTCCAAACCGTCTTGGAGAAAAGACAATATCCTGGGAATCCTAATCTTACCCCATGAGTGACCCTTGGATTCACACCAACAAAGATATTTCCACCATATCTTATGGTAGACTTTCCTGGTGACAGGCTTTCTAGCCTGGATCAGAGTATTTAAAACTGACTCAGAAAAAAACACGCTTTGAAAGAATTAAGCGTTCAATCTCCAAGCAGTCAGTAGTGAAACTAGATTTGGATGCTTGAACGGACCCTGTATTAGAAGGTCCTGCCTCATTAGCAGTGTCCATGGTGGGACAGATGACATGTCCACTAGGTCTGCATACCAAGTCCTGCGTGGCCACGCAGGCACTATCAAAATCACCTATGCCTTCTCCTGCTTGATTCTGGCGATCAGACGAGGGAGAAGAGGAAACAGTGGGAAAACATAAGCCAGATTGAAGGACCAAGGCGCTACTAGAGCATCTATCAATGCCGCCTTGGGGTCCTGGGATCTGGATCCGTAGAGAGGAAGCTTGGTGTTCTGACGGGACGCCATCAGGTCCAACTCTGGAATGCCCCATAGCTGAGTCAGCTGGGCAAATACCTCCGGGTGGAGTTCCCACTCCCCCGGGTGAAAAGTCTGACGACTTAGAAAATCTGCCTCCCAGTTGTCTACACCTGGGATGTGAATTGCTGAGAGATGGCAGGAGTAGGCCTCCGCCCACCTGATTATTTTGGTTACTTCCCTCATCGCTAGAGAACTCTTTGTTCCCCCCTGATGATTGATGTAAGCTACAGTCGTAATGTTGTCCGACTGAAAACGTATGAATTTGGCCGCAGCTAGGTGAGGCCATGCCTGAAGCGCGTTGAATATCGCCCTCAGTTTGAGTTACAGATGGCCGAGGAATGGAATGAAGAACTCAGCAAGTAGTTAAAAGTTTCAACTTTCTGACCTCCGTCAGAAATATTTTCATTTCTACCGAATCTATTGGTGTTCCTAGGAAGGGAACCCCTGTGAGTGGGGACAGGGAACTCTTTTTGATGTTCACCCTCCACCCGTGAGACCTTAGAAAGGCCAATACAATGTCCGTGTGAGCCTTGGCTCTGTGAAAAGACGGCGCCTGAATTAAGATGTCGTCCAAATAAGGCGCCACTGCTATGCCCCGAGGTCTTACAACTGCCAGAAGGGACCCTAGCACCTTTGTGAAAATTCTGGGAGCAGTGGCTAAACCGAATGGAAGAGCCACGAACTGATAATGCTTGTCTAGAAAAGCGAACCGGAGGAACTGATGATGATCTTTGTGGATTGGGATATGCAGGTACGCATCCTTTAGATCCACGGTAGTCATATATTGACCTTCCTGGATCATAGGTAAGATTGTCCGAATGGTCTCCATCTTGAATGATGAGACTCTGAGGAGTTTGTTTAGAAATTTGAGATCCAGGATTGGTCTGAAAGTTCCTTCTTTTTTGGGAACCACAAACAGGTTTGAGTAAAACCCCAGTCCTTGTTCCGCAAATGGAACTGGGTGGAACACTCCCATTGTATGTAGGTCATCTACACAGCGTAAGAATGCCTCTTTCTTGGTCGTGTCTGTAGACAGACGAGAATTATGGAACCTTCCCCTTGGAGGGGAGTCCTTGAATTCTAGAAGATATCCCTGGGTAACAATCACTAAAGCCCAGAGATCGAGAACATCTCTTGCCCAGGCCTGAGCGAAGAGAGAAAGTTTGCCCCCTACTAGATCCGGTTCCGGATCTGGGGCTACCCCGTCATGCTGTCTTGGTAGCAGCTGCAGGCTTTTTGGCCTGTTTACCCTTGTTCCAGCCCTGATAAGGCTTCCAGGTTGCCTTGGGCTGTGAAGCGTTACCCTCTTGCTTTGCAGCTGTAGAGGCTGAAGCGGGACCGCTCCTGAAATTATGAAAGGAACAAAAACCAGCTTAGTTTTTAGCCTTAAAAGGCTTGTCCTGGGGAGAGCATGGCCCTTTCCCCGGTGATTTCTGAAATAATCTCTTTCAATTCTGGCCCGAAAAGGGTCTTTCCCTTGAAAGGGATATTTAACAATTTGGATTTTGACGACACATCGGCCGACCATGACTTGAGCCAAAGCGCTCTGCGTGCCATAATGGCGAAGCCTGAATTTTTTGCTGCCAACTTAGCTAATTGCAAAGCGGCATCTGTGATAAATGAATTAGCCAGCTTTAGGGCCTTAATTCTATCCATAATTTCTGCATATGAGGACTCCGTCTGGAGCGACTCCTCCAGCGCCTCAAACCAGAAAGCCGCTGCAGTAGTTACAGGAACAATGCAGGCAATAGGTTGGAGAAGAAAGCCTTGTTGAACAAAGATTTTCTTAAGTAAACCTTCTAACTTTTTATCCATAGGATCTTTAAAAGCACAACTGTCTTCAGTTATATGGTTGTGCGCTTAGCAAGTGTCGAAACAGCCCCCTCTACCTTAGGGACCGTCTGCCACGAGTCCCGCCTAGGGTCAGTTATGGGGAACATTTTCTTAAAAATAGGTGGGGGGACAAAAGGGACACCTGGTCTATCCCACTCCCTAGTAACAATATCCGCAACCCTCTCACGGATCGGAAATGCATCAGTGTATACAGGAACCTCTATGTCCTTGTCCATTTTACACAACTTCTCTGGGACCACCATAGGGTCACAATCCTCCAGAGTAGCTAATACCTCCCTGAGCAAAACGCTGAGGTGTTCCAATTTAAATTTAAATGCTAATGAATCTGACTCTGCCCGATGAGAAACCTTTCCTGAATCGGAAATTTCTCCCTCAGACATCAAATCCCTCACCTCCATTTCAGAGCGTTGTGAGGGTACATCAGATAAGGCTACGAAAGCTTCAGACTGCTCATAATCTGTTCTTAAAACAGAGCTATCACGCTTTGTAGGAAAAACTGGCAGTTTGGATAGAAAGGCCGCAAGGGAATTATCCATAACTGTCGCTAGTTGTTGTAATGTAATAGGGGCAGACGCACTAGAGGCACTAAGCGTCGCTTGCGCGGGCGTAACTGGTTGTGACAAATGGTGAGAGGTAGACGGACTATCCTCATTACCTTCAGTCTGAGAATCATCTTGGGCCACATTTTTAAGTGCAACAATATGATCTTTAAAGTGTATAAACATATTAGTGCAATTGGGACACATTCTGAGAGGGGGTTCCACCATGGCTTCTAAACACATTGAACAAGGATTTCCTTAGTGTCAGACATGTTTAACAGACTAGTAGCATACACAAGCAAGCTTGGAAAACACTTTAATCAAATAAAAAACACAATTTGAAAAAAACGTTACTGTACCTTTAAGGAATAAAAAGGGCACACAATTTTACAAAACAGTGAAAAATGCACCAATCCTTTTTCACAGTATGTACCTAAGGCTCTAATAAGATTGCACAGCAAGTTTCAGAACAATTAACCCCTTAACAAACTACAGCACCTTGCCACAGCTTACTACTGTGGCCCTACCTGCCCTTAGGGATCAGTTTTGGGGAAATAAAGCTTCTTCTAGGCCCTCAATCAGCAGCTGGACCCTCCCTCCATGTGAAGCAGCATGAAACAGTCTCTCAATTCTAAGTGCGCATCTGAGGTGCGAAATTAGGCCTCTCCCACTCCACTCCGGAGTTGTGAGGCCTACAAAAATCACTTCCAAGTGACTAAATTTATGCCATGTGGATAATAACCCCAGTAAAACACTCCAAAGTGCCTAAAAAGGTGTCTCCAATGAGTATTTTTTAAAATAAATAATCGATTACCCTGCCTTAGTGTCAACCAGCCTATTTAGCCCTGTCATGTAAGCATTCAATTCTATACTAAGTCTCAGAACATAGCTTACCCTCCCCACATGGGGATCTTGTCAGTCTTCTAGCATTATCTCAGTCTTGTCTAGAAATAAATGACTGAACATACCTCATTGCAGTCAAGCCTGCAAACTGTTCCCCCCAACTGAAGTTTTCTGGTACTCCTCAGTCCTGTGTGGGAACAGCAGTGGATTTTAGTTACAACATGCTAAAATCATTTTCCTCTCAGCAGAAATCTTCATCACTTTTCTGCTAGAGAGTAAATAGTACAAACTGGTACCATTTAAAAATAACAAACTCTTGATTGAAGATATAAAACTACAATTCTAACACCACATTCACTTTACCCTCCCTGAGAGAGAACCTAGTGCGCTAACGCGGCAAAGAGAATGACTGAGGGGTGGAGCTAGGGGGGGAGCTATATGGACAGCTCTGCTGTGAGCTCTCTTTGCCACTTCCTGTAGGGAAGGAGAATATCCCGCAAGTAAGGATGAATCCGTGGACTGGATACACCTTGCAAGAGAAATAGATAAAGTTTTTAATTTTCTTGGCTTTTTGAATTTGAGTGAGAACATTGATTCCCTGGACCCCGTACACCATTTTCCTGTAAACATCTTTCAATCGACCCAAGATTAATTTTCATCCACTGGATACGGTGTCCATTCTTCATCTTCTCATAAAGATTACTGTGCCACCATGCACCAGAAGACCACATTTTTTATCAAAACAACATGTTACTTGCTTCCTGTTTTTAATTTTGAATATCTACCTTTCAGAAGACCCAGGTGGGGGAGATTCCACATGAGTTGGAAGGGGAAGAACTGGAAGAAGATACACCGAAACGCAAAAACAGGGCGAAAGGCAAGGTAGGCCACTGAGGATGAGTTTAAAAGGAACTGTTTGGGTGGGAGAAATTAAATGGACACAGTAGGGTTAGTAAAAAAAATAAAAAATATTACCATAGATTGATAAGAACCAAATGTGAGTGAATGAATGAGTTCAATGCAGTTACTGTGCAAGGAATATATTAATACTGTGTTCCCTTTCCTTCTTAGGCCTGTGGAATTGGGGGCTTAAAAAAAAGACAGGACCCTACAACCTTGGAAGAGAGGGATAAACCATATGTGTGTGACAGTAAGTATTTGGTCTTAAGAGTGGGAATTATCCATATGTGACTCAGCAACTGCTAAAACTAAAGTTTACTAATAACAGGAACATGATTATGTTCTCATTATCTGCTAGGTCCAAAGTGCACTATGTTTATGAGCTCAGTCCCTGCTAGGGCCAAAGTGTACTAATGACAGTGACATGTTTATGAGCTCAGTCCCTGCTAGGGCCAAAGTGTACTAATGACAGTGACATGTTTATGTGCTCAGCCCCTGCTAGGTACAAAGTGTACTAATGACAGTGACATGTTTATGGGGTCAGTCCCTGCTAGGAATAAAGTGTATTAATGACAGTGACATGTTTATGGGCTCAGTCCCTGCTAGGAATAAAGTGTACTAATGACAGTGACATGTTTATGTGCTCAGCCCCTGCTAGGTACAAAGTGTACTAATGACAGTGACATGTTTATGGGGTCAGTCCCTGCTAGGAATAAAGTGTACTAATGACAGTGACATGTTTATGTGCTCAGTACCTGCTAGGTACAAAGTGTACTAATGACAGTGATATGTTTATGGGCTCAGTTCCTGCTAGGTACAAAGTGTACTAATGACAGTGATATGTTTATGGGCTCAGTCCCTGCTAGGACTAAAGTGTACTAATGACAGTGACATGTTTATGTGCTCAGTTCCTGCTAGGTACAAAGTGTACTAATGACAGTGATATGTTTATGGGCTCAGTCCCTGCTAGGACTAAAGTGTACTAATGACAGTGACATGTTGATGGGCTCAGTCCCTGCTAGGACTAAAGTGTACTAATGACAGTGACATGTTTATGTGCTCAGTACCTGCTAGGACTAAAGTGTACTAATGACAGTGATATGTTTATTTGCTCAGTCCCTGCTAGGACTAAAGTGTACTAATGACAGTGACATGTTATGGGGTAAGTCCCTGCTAGGAATAAAGTGCACTAATGACAGTGACATTTTATGGTCCAGTCCCTGCTAGGACCAATTGCTTACTAATGCAAGTGACATGCCAGTCATATAGTTTTAGTGTAATATAGATGAAATATTACTACATTTTGATGTTTCATAGTGTAAAAGTCTTTTTTTTTACATTACAGTTTGTGGAAAGCGTTATAAAAACCGTCCTGGCCTGAGTTACCACTATACCCACACCCACCTGGCAGAGGAGGAAGGTGAGGAAAACGCAGAAAGATACCTCATACCTTTTCATCGGAAAAACAACCACAAACGTAAGTATAAGGAGGTGAACAGAAAGACATGCCCTTATATCTGTGTATTAGGACAAAATGAGAGTTGCAGGGTCAAGATAAGGCATGTGCAAGGGGTGCTGTTGATTAAAGGGATAGTCTAATCAAAATTAAACTTCCATGATTCAGATAGAGCATGCAGTTTTAAGTAACTTTCTAAATTACTCCTATTATTAAATTTTCTTTGATCTTTTTGTATGTTTATTTGAAAAGCAGCTATGTAAAACTTAGGAGCCGGCCCATTTTTGGTTCAGCAATGTGGGTAGCGCTTGCCGATTGGTAGCTACATTTAGCTGAACCAATCAGCAAGTGCTACCCAGGTGCTGAACCAAAAACGGACCGGCTCCTAAGCGTAGTCTTCTGCTTTTCAAATAAAGATAGAAAGAGAACAAAGACAAAATGATAATAGGAGTAAATTAGAAAGTTGCTTAAACTTGTCTGCTCTATCTGAATCATGAAAGTTTAATTTTGACTAGACTGTCCCTTCAATTCCCATGTTCCAGTGCAATCACAGGATGTGTTATGGTATATCTTACACTTTATTTGTAAAGACATGGAAGTCAAAAAGAATTATTCAAGATTCAGATAGAGTGTATCTGAGAAAATTCAAAGATTGCTTCCATTTCTCTTCCAACTGTATCATGTGACAGCCGTCAGCCAATTACAGACTCATATACATATATACTGTAAACTCTTACACATGCGCAGAAAGTGTACATATGATAAGACTGAGAACAAACTGATAATGGTCGTTTTTTTTAAAAAAAACTTGCATTCTCCCAGCAGTGGTTTGGTAATCCTGAGCCTACCTAGGTATAAATTTGATAATAGAAGTCAATTGGAAATGTGTTTAAAATGGCATGCTCTGTCTGAATGAATGAATGATGAAAGAAAGAATTTGACTTTACTGTCCCTTTATTTACATACAGTGGGTGACTGGCGCTCATAGAAGTCAAATTCTCCAAGACCCTCTAAATACTTACATAATATAATGCTTTGTCGTTAGATTTTGAAGCTTCAATGTCGTAAGCTTGAGATATTATTGCAGAGTAGTCAGGGGAAACAGCAAATGTTCCCCTGACTCATATGTCTGGATCTATTGCTTTCCAGAATTCACAAGCAGCAGGTGAGTTTTAAAGGAACATGAATGCCAAAATTCAACTTTCATGGTTTAGATAGAGTAAACAATTTTATACAGCTTTCCAAATTAGCTCTATGATAAAATTGACTTCATTCTCTTGCTCTCCATATAATTATTAAAAGGACATTAAACACTAAATAAATGTTAATAGAGCGATGCATTCAAAGAAAAGATTAGTCTGAGAATAACAAGTAGATGTATTTTGTAAAGCTCCATTAGTTGTTTAAATATTGACAAAATAAGTGTAAAGTTTTAGTGTCAATAAAACAATGGGAGCTGCCCTGTTGTAACCTAGGTTACCTTCTCTGCTGTGGCCAATTAAGGACAGTTATAAATAGGTCACTAGAGTGTGCAGCCAATGGCTGTGTGGAATATAACAGTGTTCTGCACTTCCATTTCTAACAGGAACTGAAAAGCTCACAGTTTCAGAATAGAATTACAGGAAAATGGGACAGAATAAATAATTAAAGTATATTGCAGAGGTTTTTGTATTTATGCAGTTTATCATTTTTTATTACAATCACAAAGTGTTTAATGTCCCTTTAAGTAACCGTGTGGCATTATTAAGTAGTTGGAAGGGGACAGTGTAGTACTTTCTAATATTATAACCTTTTCTGCTATCCAAAGCACAAAAGCTTTACATAATTTAACATAAAATTATTTAATGATAACTTGAGCAATAAACAAAAAAAAAATAATAATGAATAAATAATAATAATATTAGCCAATTTTAACTTATTTTTGGCTAAAATTTTAGCCGGGTGGTCAGTAAATTCAGCCGGGTGTTGCACCCATTAAAATGGGCCTAGTGAGAACACTGCTTGATATTCTTTGTTGAAAAGCAGGTAGTTAGGCTCAGGAGCAGCAATGCAGTCCTGGAAGCTAGCTGCTGATTGGTGGCTACACACAGATGCCTCTTGTGATTGGCTCACCAGATATGTTACACTAGCTCCCAGAAGTGGAGTTGATCTTAACTATGTGTTTAAACACTTTTTAATTACAAGATATTTCTGTTTTCTTGCTATAGAGCAACATATCAGCCAAGTCTAAACATATTGAAAACAAATTAAAATTGTGTTTGCTGCAATTGTTTTTCAGCAGCCAAACCTTATTTGGAAGATCCAATCTGGGCTGTCTGTAGACAGCAAGACTAGCCACAGACATTATGTTAGTATAAACTGCATTGTCCTTGCAGTTTTTATTTGCTGACAACAATTAAAGGGCCACTGAAATAAAACTTTAAGGGATACTAAACCCAATTATTTTTCTGTCATGATTCAGATACAGCATGCAATTTTAAGCCACGGTGCAGGTCTGGTGAACATAAACGTAAAGGTTGTTAGACCATGTAATTTTAAGACTATCGACCCTGCACTACTGTGTGTTTAACACCTGCAAAGGTGTTAAACACATAGTAGAAGTGCCACCTGTTAACACTGCTGATTTTGAGCTGAACCTGCCACTGATCCAATCAGCAGAGCTAGTCAGACGACTGAGATGTGTAACTAGAACTGCTGATTGGATGAGCAGCAGAGTCTGCTCGGGACCAGCAGTGCTCCGCTGGTCTCAAGAGGCACTTCTGCCTTGTGTTTAATCCCTTTGTGGGGGATTAAACGCACAGGGCCAGATTACAAGTGGAGCACTAATTAATGTTCCCGCTCAAGTGTTAATTGTGCTAGAAGTAAGCTTTTTGCACTCGTCGACTTGCGCTCATATTATGAGTTGAAAGTTGTTGCTTGCTCACTAAAGTCAAAATTAAACTTGCAGGATTCCGATAGAGCGTGTAATTTTAAGACACTTTAAAATTCACTTCTTTTTTCAAATGTGCTTCAATCTCTTGGTATCCCTTGTTAAAAAAGAATATGCCCATATCTTACACTAGTGGGAGCTGCTGCTAATTGGAGGCTGCACACATTTGTCTCTTGTGATTGGCTAACTACATGTGTTCAGATAGCTGCCAGTAGTGCAACGCTGCTCCTGCAGCAAAGGATAACAAGAGAATGAAGCTAACTTGATAATAGAAGTAAATTGGAAAGATGTTTAAAAGTTTATGTTATATCCAAATCATGAAAGGAAATGTTGGGGTTTCCTGTCCCTTTAAGAACCAGTATCACTGCAACATGGGTTAGAAACTCCTTACTAGGTTCATAATTGTGACCAGTTGCTATAAAATAATTCTGATACTTGTTGTAGCTGTTTTGCTATCCAGGTTGAAATTCTGTGACAGGTTTAATATAGCCCTAAGTTTTCAAAGGAAAATGGTGGAAATGCAAATTAACTTGCTTCGGTACTTAAAGGGACATAAAACCCCCCAAAAAATATTTCATGATTTATATAGAACATACAATCTTAAACAACATTCTAGTTTACTTCTATTATCAAATTTGCTTCATTCTCTTGGTATCATTTGTCGAAGGAGCAGCAATGCACTACAGGTTTCTAACTGAACACACGGGTGAGCCAATCACAATCAATATATATATGTAGCCACCAATCATCAGCTAGAACCTAGGTTCTTTGCTGCTCCTGAGCTTACCTAGATAAACCTTTCAGCAAAGGATAACAAGAGAAGGAAGCAAATGAAATAATAGAAGTAAAAAGTTGTTTAAAATTGTGTGCTCTGTCTAAATAATGAAAAAAAGTGTGGGTTTCATGTCCCTTTAATAATGATCAATGTTTCTTTCTCAATTTCATGATTTTTTCTCCTGCCTCAGATATACATTGACACATTTGCATTATAGGAGATATATTTAAAAACAATATTAAGGAGGGTGTGGTTTCTCTTTATTAGACATGTCTCTGGAGATTTGTCTGTGTATTAAGTGAAGGTGAGAGGTATGTATCATGGTGTCTGTCTGTATAATATGGGGAGGTAAGAGGTATGTGTCCTGGTTTCTTTGTATTTGGGGTAGCTGAAAAGAATGTGCCCCTGTGCCTGCTTATTAGGGGTAGATGAGAGGTATGTGCCCTGGCGTCTGTGTATTAGAAGAAGGTGAGAGGTATGTGTCCTGGTGTCTGTGTATTAGAGGGAGGTGAGAGGTATGTGCCCTGGCGTCTGTGTATTAGAAGAAGGTGAGAGGTATGTGTCCTGGTGTCTGTGTATTAGAGGGAGGTGAGAGGTATGTGCCCTGGTGTCTGTGTATTAGAGGGAGGTGAGAGGTATGTGCCCTGGTGTCTGTGTATTAGAGGGAGGTGAGAGGTGTGTGCCCTGGCGTCTGTGTATTAGAAGAAGGTGAGAGGTATGTGTCCTGGTGTCTGTGTATTAGAGGGAGGTGAGAGGTATGTATCCTCGTGTCTGTGTATTAGAGGGAGGTGAGAGGTATGTGTCCTGGTGTCTGTGTATTAGAGGGAGGTGAGAGGTATGTATCCTTGTGTCTGTGTATTAGAGGGAGGTGAGAGGTATGTATCCTTGTGTCTGTGTATTAGAGGGAAGTGAAAGGTATGTACCCTGGTGTCTGTGTATTAGGAGGTGAGAGGTATGTGCCCTGGTGTCTTTGTATTAGAGGGTGGTGAGAGGTATGTGTCCTGGTGTCTTTGTATTAGAGGGTGGTGAGAGGTATGTGCCCTGTTGTCTGTGTATTAGAGGGAGGTGAGAGGTATGTGTCCTGGTGTCTGTGTATTAGGGGGTGGTGAGAGGTATGTGTCCTGGTGTCTGTGTATTAGAGGGAGGTGAGAGGTATGTGTCCTGGTGTCTGTGTATTAGAGGGTGGTGAGAGGTATGTGCCCTGTTGTCTGTGTATTAGAGGGTGGTGAGAGGTATGTGTCCTGGTGTCTGTGTATTAGAGGGAGGTGAGAGGTATGTGTCCTGGTGTCTGTGTATTAGAAGGAGGTGAGAGGTATGTGTCCTGGTGTCTGTGTATTAGAGGGAGGTGAGAGGTATGTGCCCTGGTGTTTGTGTATTAGAGGGAGGTGAGAGGTATGTGCCCTGGTGTCTGTGTATTAGAAGGAGATGAGAGGTATGAATGCTGGTGTCTGTGTATTAGAAGGAGGTGAGAGGTATGTGTCCTGGTGTCTGTGTATTAGAGGGAGGTGAGAGGTATATGCACTGGAGTCTGTGTATTAGAAGGAGATGAGAGGTATGAATGCTGGTGTCTGTGTATTAGAAGGAGGTGAGAGGTATGTGTCCTGGTGTCTGTGTAAGGAGGTGAGAGTTATGTGTCCTGGTGTCCGTGTATTAGAAGGAGGTGAGAAGTATGTGCCCTGGTGTCTCTGTATTAGAAGGAGATGAGAGGTATGTGCCCCGGTGTTTGTGTATTAGAAGGAGGTGAGAGGTATGTGCCCCGTGTTTGTGTATTAGAAGGAGGTGAGAGGTATGTGCCCTGGTGTCTGTGTATTAGAAGGAGGTGAGAGGTATGTGCCCTGGTGTCTGTGTATTAGAGGGAGGTGAGAGGTATGTGCCCTAGTGTCTGTGTATTAGGAGTAGGTGAGAGGTATGTGTCCTGGTGTCTGTGTATTAGGGCGAGGTGAGAGGTATGTGTCCTGGTGCCTGTGTATTAGGGGTAGGTGAGAGGTATGTTCCCTGGTGTTTGTGTATTAGAGGTAGGTGAGAGGTAGGTGTCATTGTGTTTATGTATTAGAGGGAAGTGAGAGGTATGTGTCCTGGCGTCTGTGTATTAGAAGGAGGTGAAAAGTATGTGCCCTGGTGTCTGTGTATTAGAAGGAGGTGAGAGGTATGTGCCCTGGTGTCTGTGTATTAGGGGGAGGTGAGAGGTATGTGCCCTGGTGTCTGTGTATTAGTGGGAAGTGAGAGGTATGTGTCCTGGTGTCTGTATATTAGGATGAGGTAATAGATATGTTTGTTGGTGTCTGTATATTAGGAGATGGTGAGAGGTAGATGTTTTGGTGTCTTTGTATTAGGGGGAGGTGAGAGGTATGTGCCCTGGTGACTTTGTATTAGGGGGAGGTGAGAGGTATGTGCCCTGGAGTCTGTGTATTAGAGGGAGGTGAGAGGTATGTGTCCTGGTGTCTGTGTATTAGGGGGAGGTGAGAGGTATGTGCCCTGGTGACTTTGTATTAGGGGGAGGTGAGAGGTATGTGCCCTGGAGTCTGTGTATTAGAGGGAGGTGAGAGGTATGTGTCCTGCTGTCTGTGTATTAGGGGGTTGTGAGAGGTAAGTGCCCTGGTGTCTGTGTATTAGAAGGAGAGGTGAGAGGTATGTGCCCTGGTGTCTGTGTATTAGAAGGAGAGGTGAGAGGTATGTGCCCTGGTGTCTGTGTATTAGAGGAAGGTGAGATGTATGTGTCCTGGTGTCTGTGTATTAGAGGGAGGTGAGAGGTAAGTGTCCTGGTGTCTGTGTATTAGAGGGAGGTGAGAGGTATGTGTCCTGGTGTCTGTGTATTAGAGGAAGGTGAGATGTATGTGTCCTGGTGTCTGTGTATTAGAGGGAGGTGAGAGGTAAGTGTCCTGGTGTCTGTGTATTAGAGGAAGGTGAGATGTATGTGTCCTGGTGTCTGTGTATTAGTGGGAGATGAAAGGTAAGTGTCCTGGTGTCTGTGTATTAGAGGAAGGTGAGATGTATGTGTCCTGGTGTCTGTGTATTAGAGGGAGGTGAGAGGTAAGTGTCCTGGTGTCTGTGTATTAGAGGGAGGTGAGAGGTATGTGTCCTGGTGTCTGTGTATTAGAGGGAGGTGAGAGGTATGTGTCCTGGTGTCTGTATATTAGGATGAGGTAATAGATATGTTTGTTGGTGTCTGTATATTAGGAGATGGTGAGAGGTAGATGTTTTGGTGTCTTTGTATTAGGTGGAGGTGAGAGGTATGTGCCCTGGTGTCTGTGTATTAGGGGGAGGTGAGAGGTATGTGTCCTGGTGTATGTGTATTAGGAGGAGGTAAGAGGTATGTGTCCTGATGTCTGTGTATTAGGAGGTGAGAGGTATGTGTCCTGGTGTCTGTGTATTAGAGGGAGGTGAGAGGTATGTGCCCTGGTGTCTGTGTATTAGGGGGAGGTGAGAGGTATGTGCCCTGGTGTCTGTGTATTAGGGGGAGGTGAGAGGTATGTGCCCTGGTGTCTGTGTATTAGGGGGAGGTGAGAGGTATGTGCCCTGGTGTCTGCGTATTAGAGGTAGGTGAGAGGTAGGTGAGAGGTAGGTGTCATGGTGTTTATGTATTAGAGGGAAGTGAGAGGTATGTTTCCTGGTGTCTGTGTATTAGGAGGAGGTGAGAGGTATGTGCCCTGGTGTCTGTGTATTAGAGGGAGGGGAGAGGTATTATGTGCCCTGGTGTCTGTGTATTAGGGAGAGGTGAGAGGTATGTGCCCTGGTGTCTGTGTATTAGGGGGAGGTGAGAGGTATGTGTCCTGGTGTCTGTGTATTAGAGGGAGGTGAGAGGTATGTGTCCTGGTGTCTGTGTATTAGAGGGAGGTGAGAGGTATGTGCCCTGGTGTCTGTGTATTAGGGGGAGGTGAGAGGTATGTGCCCTGGTGTCTGTGTATTAGAGGGAGGTGAGAGGTATGTGTCCTGGTGTCTGTGTATTAGAGGGAGGTGAGAGGTATGTGTCCTGGTGTCTGTGTATTAGAGGGAGGTGAGAGGTATGTGTCCTGGTGTCTGTGTATTAGAGGGAGGTGAGAGGTATGTGTCCTGGTGTCTGTGTATTAGAAGGAGGTGAGAGGTATGTGCCCTGGTGTCTGTGTATTAGAGGGAGGTGAGAGGTATGTGCCCTGGTGTCTGTGTATTAGGGAGAGGTGAGAGGTATGTGCCCTGGTGTCTGTGTATTAGAGGGAGATGAGAGGTAAGTGCCCTGGTGTCTGTGTATTAGGGAGAGGTGAGAGGTATGTGTCCTGGTGTCTGTGTATTAGGGGGAGGTGAGAGGTATGTGCCCTGGTGTCTGTGTATTAGAGGGAGATGAGAGGTAAGTG
This sequence comes from Bombina bombina, assembly GCF_027579735.1. Taxonomy (NCBI): domain Eukaryota; kingdom Metazoa; phylum Chordata; class Amphibia; order Anura; family Bombinatoridae; genus Bombina; species Bombina bombina. Next base: position 522,929,812 of record NC_069505.1, on the reverse strand, counting down.
CCCTGGTGTCTGTGTATTAGAGGGAGATGAGAGGTATGTGTCCTGGTGCCTGTGTATTAGAGGGAGATGAGAGGTAAGTGCCCTGGTGTCTGTGTATTAGAGGGAGATGAGAGGTAAGTGTCCTGGTGTCTGTGTATTAGAAGGAGGTGAGAGGTGTGTGCCCTGGTGTCTGTGTATTAGAAGGAGGTGAGAGGTATGTGTCCTGGTGTCTGTGTATTAGAGGGAGGTGAGAGGTATATGTCCTGGTGTCTGTGTATTAGGGGGAGGTGAGAGGTATGTGTCCTGGTGTCTGTGTATTAGGGGGAGGTGAGAGGTATGTATCCTTGTGTCTGTGTATTAGAGGGAGGTGAGAGGTAAGTGCCCTGGTGTCTGTGTATTAGGGGGAGGTGAGAGGTATGTGCCCTGGTGTCTGTGTATTAGGGGGAGGTGAGAGGTATGTGCCCTGGTGTCTGTGTATTAGAGGGAGGTGAGAGGTATGTGCCCTGGTGTCTGTGTATTAGAGGGAGGTGAGAGGTATGTGCCCTGGTGTCTGTGTATTAGGGAGAGGTGAGAGGTATGTGTCCTGGTGTCTGTGTATTAGAGGGAGGTGAGAGGTAAGTGCCCTGGTGTCTGTGTATTAGAGGGAGGTGAGAGGTATATGTCCTGGTGTCTGTGTATTAGGGGGAGGTGAGAGGTATATGTCCTGGTGTCTGTGTATTAGGGGAGGTGAGAGGTATGTGCCCTGGTGTCTGTGTATTAGAGGGAGGTGAGAGGTAAGTGTCCTGGTGTCTGTGTATTAGGGGGAGGTGAGAGGTATGTGTCCTGGTGTCTGTGTATTAGAGGGAGGTGAGAGGTATCTGTCCTGGTGTCTGTGTATTAGAGGGAGGTGAGAGGTATGTATCCTTGTGTCTGTGTATTAGAGGGAGGTGAGAGGTATGTATCCTTGTGTCTGTGTATTAGAGGGAGGTGAGAGGTATTATGTGCCCTGGTGTCTGTGTATTAGAGGGAGGTGAGAGGTATGTGCCCTGGTGTCTGTGTATTAGGGGGAGGTGAGAGGTATGTGCCCTGGTGTCTGTGTATTAGGGGGAGGTGAGAGGTATGTGTCCTGGTGTCTGTGTATTAGGGGGAGGTGAGAGGTATGTATCCTTGTGTCTGTGTATTAGAGGGAGGTGAGAGGTATGTGTCCTGGTGTCTGTGTATTAGGATGAGGTAATAGATATGTTTGTTGGTGTCTGTATATTAGGAGATGGTGAGAGGTAGATGTTTTAGTGTCTTTGTATTAGGGGGAGATGAGAAGTAGATATTCTGATGTCTGTGTATTAGGAGAGATATGAGGTAGGTGTCCTTAAGTCTGTGTATTATGAGGAGGTGCATGTCACTTGTCCTGGTTCCTATGTATCAGTAGTGGTGAGAGATGTGTGTTGTGGTATGTATTAGGCGTGTTTTGAGGCATGTGCCCCGATGCCTTGTATTAGGGTAGGTGAGATGTATGTGCCCTAGTGTTAGAGTGTTAGGAATGTACTCTTCTTTTGCTTGTGTAATAGAGAGTATAATATTTGCTGGTCACTGTCTCTGTATTACGCCCATTTCTCGCCCATTTCTCCCCCTTTTCTCTGACTGTCTCTCTCTAATTGAAACAATAAATCAGACCTCAGAAATATTAATCTAGCTCTGCATCTTTTCGGATGCGGACGGTTGCTATGGGAACAGAGACGTGTTAAGCATAGCTTATCAGTTTGGGTGATACCTACCCTCCTCCACTCCCTCCCTCACTAGATCCCCTCCCACCCAAAAATAATCCTACATCTTAACCCTTGCCCTGCCTCTGCAGAAGCCAGCTGTGCTTCTTGTGTATTCACATCAGAGAGATTTTGTTCATCTAATTGTGTTTTCTGCTTGTATCACATATAGACTTCTACAAAGAGCTGAACTGGGTCCCAGAAATGCAGCCTAGGCACACAGGTGAGAAAAACACTTTATTTGCTTTCATATACCCTCTTCAAGAAATTATTTGTCCCCACAGACCTTCACTGGACCCTCTCCAAAAAAATCATTTATCCCATAGATTTCTCGGGACCCTCTACAAGAAATTACTTGTCCCTATAGACTTTCAAGGGACACCTCTACAAGAAATGATTTGTACCTATAGACTTCCACGGGACCCTCTTCAGGAAATTATGTGTCCCCACAGACCTTCACTGGACCCTCTCCAAAAAAATAATTTGTTCCATAGATTTCATGGGACACTGAACAAGAAATTACTTGTCCCTAAATATTTTCAAGGGGCACCTCTACAAGAAATTAGTTGTGCCCATAGACTTTCACAGGACCCTCTACAGGAAATTATTTTTCCCAATAGACTTCCATGGCACCATCTACAAGAAATAATTTAGCCTCATAGACTTTCACGGAACCCTCTACAAGAAATGACTTGTCCCCATAGACATTCATCGGACCCGCTACAAGAAATGATTTGCCACCATAGACTTTCACAGGATCCTCGGCAAGAAATTACTTCTCCCCATAGACTTTCAAGGGACACCTCTACAAGAAATGATTTGTCCCCATATACTTTCATCGGACCCTCTAAAATAAATGATTTGTCCCTATTGACTTTAATGACCCATCTACAAATAAATGATTTATCTTGTAGACATTCATGGTATCCCTATACTAGAAATAGTAACCATAAACATTCACGGTGTCCTTCTACCCAAAGACATTCATGGGTCCCCTCTACAATAAATTATTTGTTCACATAGACATTCATGGGATTCCTATACAAAAAAATAGTCACCATAGATATTGAGAGGACATTTCTATCCATAGACTTTCATGTTTCCCTCTACAAATTATTTGTTCTCTAAAAAACAAATAGGTCCTTCCTTCAAGAAATTTGTTCTTATAGACTTTCATGGATATCCTTTCCAAGAAAGGATTTGTACCCCATATTTTTATGGAACCCATCTACAAGAAATTATTTATCACCATAGACTTTCCTATGACCTCTCTGCAAGAAGGGATTATCCTCATAGACTTTCATGGGACATTAAAAGTATTTTTTATCCCCATATTTCCTCTAGGTACTGTGGTCCACTGTTGTGGTCTGTACAAATGAGTGTTGTGATGATAGTACCTTTGAATTTTGGGGAGGAGCTAACATAGGTCTAATTTAGTGAATTATTTTGATTTAAGAAACATTAATGGCTCCTTGTGTTGAGTTTATTACTTGAATTGCATTGATTTACTATGATCTTACCAGTAGTGTAGATGAATTGTCTAAAGGTAGAGAAGACAACACAAAGACCAGGACAGTAACACTAAAGTTGGTATAAGGAGGCCGGGTTGTTAAGGGTTAAAATAGGATTTTGAACAATTTGTAAAGGGACATAAAAGCCTTGTTGATCCACTCAACTCTTTACATACTTACTATAAAATGCTCAAAACAAAAGATAGATAATTCAGCACTCAGGATAATACATATGCATGCCTCTGGATAATTGGTATATGCCAATTATCTTCTGACTAATGGTGAAGACATTGTGTCTCTAGTATTTTCCACTGCCCTCCTTTGTATTATGCATGGTAGCACGCATTCAGAGGGCAGTTACCCACTATGGAGACAGCATAGAAGATTAATGAAGGTATTATTTTTTTTTTTTTAGGTAAGTGAATTTATTTTTAAAAATGCCTTCATTTTAATTACCTGAGAAAACAGTTACGCACATAATCAGGGTTACATGCACGATTCATTAACGATGTTCCTTATCAATTGGGTTCTCATGGACCTCAGGACATTCTATGATGCCTGCAAGTGGTGGTCTAATGGGGAAGCATTTATAGATATCCCAAGGACCCCCCTCTCCTTCATGAGGTAGCATGTACTCTATTTGTTGTTTTCCAGTTAAGAAAGCTCCCGACGGGTCCGTCATTGCCAATGGTTATTGCGATTTCTGTCTAGGAGGTGCTAAGAAGACAGGGTGTCCAGAGGACCTTATCTCCTGTGCAGACTGCGGACGCTCTGGTAAATATTAGCGATGGGGAATAAACCCAAGGAACTAAATGTATAAATCTCTGGCATCTTGTTCCCGAATTACAATTGCTGCAGAATAAGCCTTTCTCATGCTAATAAACTTCAGTTCATATGCAAATCAACATAATTTTCTGCAATTTAACTTCTGACAGATGTGGAAACATTTTACAGTAAAAGTGAAAATCTGAAATGAATCCTTAGGCATAAGAACTGTATAAGTTAAAGGTTTCTGTGTCCTATAGAAGCAAAGTGACCTAATGACAATGACATATTTAATGGGTTAAAGGGTCAGTGCCATGTAGGAACAAAGTGGCCTAATGACAGGTACATGTTTAATGGGTTAAAGGGTCACTGTCATGTAGGAACAAAGTGACCTGATGACAAGGATATGTTTAATGGGTTAAATGGTCAGTTCCATGAAGAAGCAGAGACCTAATGACAGTGACAATTTTAATGGGTTAAAACATTAGTCCCACGTAGGCGCTGAGATAATTTTAGCGCAGCTGATTGTCTCTCAGTAACACTCCCATTTCTCTGTTTCATTCTGCAATTACTGTCTAATTTTCTCTCTTATAATTATTTTTTCTCCCAGCCCCCTCTTAATCAGAATTATTTTTAGCTGTGTATGATCTCTTATTTAGAGCAGGCAGCAGCTGTCACATTTTTTAAGGAAAATGCACTTAGTCTTAGCTATCTAAAAAAATATATATATAATATATTCCACTCTTGGACGTAGCAGCCATTTTGTGCATATTTTCCCATAATCCTCTTTGTCTCTGCAGGACACCCTTCATGTTTACAGTTCACAGTGAATATGACGGCAGCTGTAAGGACATATCGCTGGCAGTGTATTGAGTGCAAGTCCTGTATTCTCTGTGGTACTTCGGAAAATGATGTGAGTTCTAATTTTTATTTCCTCAGTTACCAGAAATGCCTATAAGTTTGACCCTAGGTTTTAAAATATGTGATAACTGCTTTATTTAGTGGTGTTTTTTTCTGTTATAGTTCCAATGACAGCAGTGCCAGAAACCTATGGTATTATTAAATATTAGTCTTCATTCCAATCCATCAAAATTTCTCTATACGATTACTGTACTTAGGTGTTTTTTCCTGGTTTCCATGCCTATCCAGCATAAAATTCACTATTTAAAGTAGTAAAGCCATACATATTATGTCTCTCTTTTATTAATTTGTGGATGGACAATGTTCCCAGCAATGGAACTTGTCTGCCTGCGCTCTGGGCCTGCAAGGTTTCATGCCCAACCCACATTTAACATTTCATAAGCAAGAGGCCCTCCCCCTGTTATCATGCAACCAATTACCCTGCATGAATCAGTCTGGGATGGATTAAGACCACTCCCATGAGGGATCTTGCACTGATTTGGTTTCAAATTGGCATACACAGCTTGATAAATGGAACCCTCTGTATGTAATTTAACAGGTTAAATTACAGGTTAAATGAAAAAAACTAAGAAAAGGACATTTATGTTTTATTACAAAGTAACTAGCTAAAAAACTGACATCTTTGAAGCTTTTCAGGTGAGTTTTTACAGTTGAAATAAAATATGACAACTAATTGTAATGAAGTTAGCTCTGGTAGGATTGAGGTAGTGTACACAACAAGTAATTCCCCAAATGACCCACAAAGTATATGGCCACTTACAGAGAGGTTTGTAGTTATGCAGGCATGGTTGGCAACAATCCAGACAGCAGAAATATAAACTTGGGTCAATAATAGTTTCATCAGCAGAAGTACAAAGCATAATCAAGAAGCAAGGTCAGGCTAAGCTTGGGTCAGTAAGTCCTATAAACAGAAGTTGCAAGGACAATCCTTAAGCAAGATTACACTGGGCTTGGGTCAGTAACAGCAGAAGTACAAAGAACAATCCAGAAGCAAGGTCAGGCTAGTCTTGGGTCAGTAACAGTCTCATTAGGAGAAGTACAAAGAACAATCCAGAAGCAAGGTCAGGCTAGGCTTGAGTCAGTAACAGTCAGCAGAAGTACAAAGAATAATACAGATGCAAGGTCAGGCTAGGCTTGGGTCAGTAACAGTCTTGTCAGCAGAAGTACAAAGAAAAATACAGAAGCAAGATCAGGCTAGGCTTGGGTCAGTAACAGTCTTGTCAGCAGAAGTACTAAGAATAAAACAGAAGCAAGGTCAGGCTAGGCTTGGGTCAGTAACAGTCAGCAGAAGTACAGAGAATAATACAGAAGCAATGTCAGGCTAGGCTTGGGTCAGTAACAGTCTTGTCAGCAGAAGTACAAAGAAAAATACAGAAGCAAGATCAGGCTAGGCTTGGGTCAGTAACAGTCTTGTCAGCAGAAGTACAAAGAACAATCCAAAAGCAAGGTCAGGCTAGGGTCATTAACAGTCTTGTCAGCAGAAGTACAAAGGACAATCCTAAAGCAAGGTCAGGCTAGGCTTGAGTCAGTAACAGTCAGCAGAAGTACAAAGAATAATACAGAAGTAATGTCAGGCTAAGCTTGGGTAAGTAACAGTCTTGTCAGCAGAAGTACAAAGAAAAATACAGAAGCAAGTTGGTCAGGCTATGCTTGGGTCAGTAACAGTCTTGTCAGCAGAAGTACAAAGAAAAATACAGAAGTAAGGTCAGGCTAGGCTTGGGTCAGTAACAGTCAGCAGAAGTACAAAGAATAATCCAGAAGCAAGATCAGGCTAGGCTTGGTACAGTAACAGTCAGCAGAAGTACAAAGAATAATACAGAAGCAAGATCAGGCTAGGCTTGGGTCAGTAACAGTCTTGTCAGCAGAAGTACAAAGAATAAACCAGAAGCAAGGTCAGGCTAGGCTTGGGTCAGTAACAGTCAGCAGAAGTACAAAGAATAATCCAGAAGCAAGGTCAGGCTAGGCTTGGGTCAGTAACAGTCAGCAGAAGTACAGAGAATAATCCAGAAGCAAGATCAGGCTAGGCTTGGGTCAGTAACAGTCTTGTCAGCAGAAGTACAAAGAATAATCCAGAAGCAAGATCAGGCTAGGCTTGGTTCAGTAACAGTCAGCAGAAGTACAAAGAATAATACAGAAGCAAGATCAGGCTAGGCTTGGGTCAGTAACAGTCTCATTAGCAGAAGTACAAAGGACAATCCTAAAGCAAGATCAGGCTAGGCTTGAGTCAGTAACAGTCAGCAGAAGTACAAAGAAAAATCCAGAAGCAAGGTCAGGCTAGACTTGGGTCAGTAACAGTCAGCAGAAGTACAAAGAATAATCCAGAAGCAAGATCAGGCAAGGCTTGGGTCAGTAACAGTCTTGTCAGCAGAAGTACAAAGAATAATCCAGAAGCAAGGTCAGGCTAGGATTGGGTCAGTAACAGTCAGCAGAAGTACAAAGAATAACACAGAAGCAAGGTCAGGCTAGGCTTGGTTCAGTAACAGTCAGCAGAAGTACAAAGAATATTCTAGAAGCAAGATCAGGCTAGGCTTGGGTCAGTAACAGTCTCATTAGCAGAAGTACAAAGGACAATCATAAAGCAAGATCAGGCTAGGCTTGGTTCAGTAACAGTCAGCAGAAGTACAAAGAATAATCCAGAAGCAAGATCAGGCTAGGCTTGGGTCAGTAACAGTCTCATTAGCAGAAATGCAAAGGACAATCCTAAAGCAAGATATGGCTAGGCTTGGTTCAGTAACAGTCAGCAGAAGTACAAAGAATAATACAGAAGCAAGGTCAGGCTAAGCTTGGGTAAGTAACAGTTCGGACAGCAGACGTACCAAGGACAATCCAAAAGCAAGGTCAGGCTAAACTCCGGTCAGTAACAATTTAGAAAACAGAAGTATCAAAGACAATCCAGATGCATGGTCAGGCTAAGTTTGGGCCAGTAACAGTTCGGATAGCAGGAGGACCAAGGACAATATAAAAACAAGGTCAAGCTAAGCTTGGGTCAGTAACAGTTTGGACAGCAGAAAGACCATCCAACAAATAAAAAATCAAAGCAAACCCCGGGAGCATAATGATACTACTGGGCAAAAAAATTGAATTTTTGAATAAATCGCAGGAGTGGCCCAAAAGTTGTGTGTCACACAACACAACAATTACACAGAAGATGATAAACAATTATGTAATCATACAACCTTGCAATAGTAAGAATAATTGATTTAATATTAATGATAATGGTGGTGAACTTTTTTGAGTGTGTGTGCCTAATATGATAATTATCAACTAAAAAAAAATTGTGTATGCCTTTTTTAATATTAACCCTTTACTGGTGGGAGTAATTTGTCTACATCAGAACAAAGGTCAGATGAAAACAAATTGAAATCACGCTATAGTTAATGCTATTGGGTGATTTCAATGATGGGATAGGGTCAGGGCGGGGGAGTGCCTATGATGCTAGGCACACCCTCCAGGCCATGATCCCATTCAGAAAGCGCCTTTGGCTTCATTATAGCCAAACGGCTAAATCGGTCCATGCCGTCCTAACGGCCTAAAGCCTAGTGCAGTTAGGACTGCATGGAACGTCCTAATGGCAGGAAGGGGTTAAGAGGACATTATAGGTACAATAATATCCATTTTTCTAGTCAATCCAGTATCCATAACATAAACAATTATATATTTATTGCTAATAAAGCAGCATAGATACATAACAAAATAATCTGTTAGGAAACAATGAGATGTTAATATAAAATTATGTGTAGTTAAAACACCTTTGCAATATACTTTATTTTGTCCCCTTTCCTATAAATTAACTAGGTGGGTTTTACATTTCTAATATTACAACAATCAAACACAGCAGTATGAAGGTACCTCAGAGGCAGAACACCAGAATGTTTAGGCGTCACCTTGGGCCCTTGCATGATAGGTTCACCAATAAATGATTGTATTTTATAGCAGGTGAAATGTGGTGTCTGACCAAAACGTAAACACTAAAAATAAAAAATACATATTACTTGAAACAGGTCAAAAATGTATTTTTATCTTTTAAAGTGACATAAAACAGGTTGAGATCTGTGCACACCCTAAAAGAGCTAATTAATTAAAAATAGTTTGCATAAAAAAAGTGTTTAAAAATTGCTGGCAAGTATTTTAAAATATATTTTTTTTTAAATAAGCAAAATGAATTACATAGCTAAGCTGCCTGGAGCAGCCAACTCCACCCCTTATCAGTGTTTAGACACAGGAATTGTATTTCAAGTTCACAGCTTCTAGGCAGCTCCAGCAGATAATCCATATTCACTTTTGCATTCTACCAAAGCAGCAATAGATATAGATACAGCCATAGAAGGAAATGTGTGGGGGAAGTTAGAGCTTTACAATTCAGAAACTAAAAAGAAAGGGTTAATGACGAGGCACTGCAGTATAAATTTGCAGGTAAAGTAATTAAAGTACATATTATTATATTTTGTTTCTATCCCAACTTCTTGTATGTCCTTTTAAGTCAAAAAACATAAAAAAACTGCTAGAAAATTGTTTTTTTCTGGTTGGCTGGGAATCCTACTGTCAAATTGTACTTATACAACATATATACGTAGTAAATACATCTCAAAGGAAAAGCTTGTAAAATGGATTATTGTGGGTTTTTCAAATGGATTGGAATGGCTTAAAATTTGGAAACCCCACAAAAAACATGCAAGGTTCTCTCCATGAGAATTTTTACAGACTTTATTAGGACCACTGTTTTATTAATGGGCAAAGTTTGAGTCTGTTTGTATTCCATGCATTATCAGCGTTACTGAATATTATTTAAGTTTTTTTAAATATGCTATACCTACTGCTCTCCCCCCATTCAACAGGACCAACTACTGTTCTGTGATGACTGTGACCGAGGATATCACATGTATTGCCTGAGCCCTCCAATGTCTGAGCCTCCCGAAGGTATGTGTGACATTAAAAATAGACAGCTGTACCTTGTAGGGAATCACTCTGACACACAAAGCCCTCATTTGCATTGCTCCCCCCTACATCTCAGACCTTGTCTCCAGATACTCTCCCTCCTGTCCCCTTAGCTCCGCTCATGATCTCCTACTCTCCTTCTCTCTTGTTACCTCCTCACATTCCCGTTTACAGGACTTCTCCAGACTGGCCCCCATCTTATGGAACTCTCTGCCTCGCTCCACAAGAATCTCCCCTAGTTTTAAAAGCTTCAAGCGCTCCCTGAAGACTCTACTATTCAGAGATGTATACAACCTACACTAACCTTCCTATCTCCACTGCTATCCCCTTAAACCCCATAGCATGTAAGCCTATGAGCCCAGCTGTTTGTAGTCCACCTTCATAAGAGCCGACTGCAACAGTGCAACTCTCGGCAGGACCCATCACCCATTTGATCCCTGTAATTGTTTTTTATATACCGCCTATGTTCATAGCGCTGCGGAACCTGTTGGCGCTCTACAAATACCTGATAATAATAATAATAATAATAACGGTCTCATTTCAAATTTGATGGCAAAAGCTTAAGATGTAGTTTGGTAAGAAAGTGCTAACTCAAAAAACACATACAGAGGTAGATAGATAGATAGATAGATAGAGATATGATAGATAAATAGAAGATAGATAAACAGACATAAAGACAGAGGGGTCAATCACAATATATCAGCTAATAATTACCGGCATGTTTTTAGCGGCACTTTTTTATTTTGAGGTAATCACAATCAGTGATTTTCCATTGTTTATTGGCACAGAAAATGCATTATCAGATGACCGCTAAAAAGGTCCTATAAATAATATGGGAAAGTATTGTTCAAGGTGGTCACAATCCAATTTCTCAATACTTTTAAACAGATTTCCAGGACCATTTTTCACTTGGTGAATTCAATAGCTAAAGGCACTTGATAAAATGCCAAACTGGCGTTTTTTATTTAGCAAGTATTCCAATGTGTTTTGGAATTAATCTGTGGTTTTCTGAATGAGCAAGACTTATGAAATTATTGTCTACATTCATTAAAGAGACCAAAACCCAATTTTTCTTCTTTCATGATTCAGATAGAGCATGCGATTTTAAGCAACTTTCTAATTTACTCCTATTATACATTTTTATTCGTTCTCTTGCTATCTTTATTTGAAAAAGCAGGAATGTAAAGGCCCATTTCTATTTAAAGGGACAGTCTACACCAGAATTGTTATTGTTTTAAAAGATAGATAATCCCCTTTTTACCCATTCCCCAGTTTTGCATAATCAACACAGTTATATTTATATATTTTTTTTACCTCTGTGATTATCTTGTATATAAGCCTCTGAAAACTGCCCCTTTATTTCAGTTCTTTTGACAGACTTGCAGTTTAGCCAATCAGTGATGGCTCCCAGGTAACTTCATGTGCACGAGCACAGTGTTATCTATATGAAAAACGTGAACTAACACCCTCTAGTAGTGAAAAACCTGTTAAAATGCATTCTTAAGAGGCGGCCTTCAAGGTCTAAGAAATTAGCATATGAACCTCCTAGGTCTAGCTTTCAACTAAGAATACCAAGAGAACAAAAAAAAAATTGGTGATAAAAGTAAATTGGAAAATTGTTTAAAATTACATTCTCTATCTGAATCATGAAAGTTTTTTTTGGACTAGACTGTCCCTTTAAGAAACCGGGTAGCCACAAATCAGCAAGCGCTACCCAGGTGTAAAACCAAAAATGGGCCAGCTTGTAAACTTACATTCCTGCTTTTTCAAATAAAGATAGCAAGAGAATAAAGAAAAAGTATAATAAGAGTAAATGAGAAAGTTGCTGAAAATTGGGGTTTTGTGTCACCATTCATCTCTATTTTATAGTTCTTTGCTAGTAGGAGTATATAAGTAAATAAATTTAGTAGGCATATATTCGGTAACTCATACAGCAAACAAGAACGCTTGAAAGTGCAAAAAAAAAGAAAAAAAAGAAATCGCAATCACATCTAGAAAATGCGTTTGGCAATCCGTACTTAAAATCGTAGGGTTTTTTTTTTAATAATATTCACATTTCTGTAAAGTTACTGCATATTTATTTTTTAAAAATTGGCAATATCTTTTTATTTAAAGGGACAGTCTACACCAGTATTTTTATTGTTTTAAAAGATAGATAATCCCTTTATTACCCATTCCCCAGTTTTACATAACCAACACGGTTATATTAATATACTTTTTACCTCTGTGATTATCTTGTATCTAAGCCTCTGCAAACTGCCCCTTTATTCAGTTCTTTTGACAGACTTGCAGTTTAGCCAATCAGGGCCTGCTCCCAGATAACTTTACGTGCACGAGCACAGTGTTATTTATATGAAATACGTGAACTAACACCCTCTAAAGGTGAAAAATTGTTCAAATGCAATCTGAAAAGAGGTGGGCTTTTAGGTCTAAGAAATTAGCATATGAACCTCCTAGGTTAAGCTTTCAACTAAGTATACCAAGAGAACAAAGCAAAATTGGTGATAAAAGGAAATTGGAAAAATGTTAAAAAACATAATTTATGCTTACCTGATAAATTCCTTTCTTCTGTAGTGTGATCAGTCCACGGGTCATCATTACTTCGGGGATATTACTCCTCCCCAACAGGAAGTGCAAGAGGATTCACCCAGCAGAGCTGCATATAGCTCCTCCCCTCTACGTCACTCGCAGTCATTCGACCAAGGACCAACGAGAAAGGAAAAGCCAAGGGTGAAGTGGTGACTGGAGTATAAATTAAAAAATATTTACCTGCCTTAAAAACAGGGCGGGCCGTGGACTGATCACACTACAGAAGAAAGGAATTTATCAGGTAAGCATAAATTATGTTTTCTTCTGTTAAGTGTGATCAGTCCACGGGTCATCATTACTTCTGGGATACCAATACCAAAGCAAAAGTACACGGATGACGGGAGGGATAGGCAGGCTCTTTATACAGAAGGAACCACTGCCTGAAGAACCTTTCTCCCAAAAATAGCCTCCGATGAAGCATAAGTGTCAAATTTGTAAAATTTGGAAAAAGTATGAAGCGAGGACCAAGTTGCAGCCTTGCAAATCTGCTCAACAGAGGCCTCATTCTTGAAGGCCCAAGTGGAAGCCACAGCTCTAGTAGAATGAGCTGTAATTCTTTCAGGAGGCTGCTGTCCAGCAGTCTCATAAGCTAAACGAATTATGCTACGAAGCCAAAAAGAAAGAGAGGTAGCAGAAGCTTTTTGACCTCTCCTCTGCCCAGAGTAAACGACAAACAAAGAAGACGTTTGTCGAAATTCCTTAGTTGCCTGTAAGTAAAATTTTAGAGCACGGACTACATCCAGGTTGTGCAGTAGACGTTCCTTCTTCGAAGAAGGATTTGGGCACAAGGAAGGAACAACAATCTCTTGATTGATATTCCTGTTAGTCACTACCTTAGGTAAGAACCCAGGTTTAGTACGCAGAACTACCTTATCCGAATGAAAAATCAAATAAGGAGAATCACAATGTAAGGCTGATAATTCAGAGACTCTTCGAGCTGAGGAAATAGCCATTAAAAATAGAACTTTCCAAGATAACAACTTTATATCAATGGAATGAAGGGGTTCAAACGGAACGCCCTGTAAAACATTAAGAACAAGGTTTAAACTCCAAGGTGGAGCAACAGTTTTAAACACAGGCTTAATCCTGGCCAAAGCCTGACAAAAAGCCTGGACGTCAGGAACTTCTGACAGACGTTTGTGTAACAGAATGGACAGAGCTGAGATCTGTCCCTTTAATGAACTAGCAGACAAACCCTTTTCTAAACCTTCTTGTAGAAAAGACAATATCCTAGGAATCCTAACCTTACTCCAAGAGTAACCTTTGGATTCACACCAATATAGGTATTTGCGCCATATCTTATGGTAAATCTTTCTGGTAACAGGCTTCCTAGCCTGTATTAAGGTATCAATAACTGACTCAGAAAACCCACGTCTTGATAAAATCAAGCGTTCAATTTCCAAGCAGTCAGCTTCAGAGAAGTTAGATTTTGATGTTTGAAGGGACCCTGTATCAGAAGGTCCTGTTTCAGAGGTAGAGACCAAGGTGGACAGGATGACATGTCCACCAGGTCTGCATACCAAGTCCTGCGTGGCCACGCAGGTGCTATTAGAATCACTGATGCTCTCTCTTGTTTGATTCTGGCAATCAATCGAGGAAGCATCGGGAAGGGTGGAAACACGTAAGCCATCCTGAAGTCCCAAGGTGCTGTCAGGGCATCTATCAGGACTGCTCCTGGATCCCTGGATCTGGACCCGTAACGAGGAAGCTTGGCGTTCTGTCGAGACGCCATGAGATCTATCTCTGGTTTGCCCCAACGTCGAAGTATTTGGGCAAAGACCTCCGGATGGAGTTCCCACTCCCCCGGATGAAAAGTCTGACGACTTAAGAAATCCGCCTCCCAGTTCTCCACTCCCGGGATGTGGATTGCTGACAGGTGGCAAGAGTGAGACTCTGCCCAGCGAATTATCTTTGATACTTCCATCATAGCTAGGGAGCTTCTTGTCCCTCCCTGATGGTTGATGTAAGCTACAGTCGTGATGTTGTCCGACTGAAACCTGATGAACCCCCGAGTTGTCAACTGGGGCCAAGCCAGGAGGGCATTGAGAACTGCTCTCAATTCCAGAATGTTTATTGGCAGGAGACTCTCCTCCTGACTCCATTGTCCCTGAGCCTTCAGAGAATTCCAGACGGCACCCCAACCTAGAAGGCTGGCGTCTGTTGTTACAATTGTCCAGTCTGGTCTGCTGAATGGCATCCCCCTGGACAGATGTGGCCGAGAAAGCCACCATAGAAGAGAATTTCTGGTCTCTTGATCCAGATTCAGAGAAGGGGATAAGTCTGAGTAATCCCCATTCCACTGACTTAGCATGCACAGTTGCAGTGGTCTGAGGTGTAAGCGTGCAAAGGGTACTATGTCCATTGCCGCTACCATTAAGCCGATTACCTCCATGCATTGAGCCACTGACGGGTGTTGAATGGAATGAAGGGTGCGGCAAGCACTTTGAAGTCTTGTTAGCCTGTCCTCTGTCAGGTAAATCTTCATTTCTACAGAATCTATAAGAGTCCCCAGGAAGGGAACTCTTGTGAGTGGAACGAGTGAACTTTTCTTTTCGTTCACCTTCCATCCATGTGACCTTAGAAATGCCAGTACTAACTCTGTATGAGACTTGGCAGTTTGAAAGCTTGAAGCTTGTATCAGAATGTCGTCTAGGTATGGAGCTACCGAGATTCCCCGCGGTCTCAGTACCGCCAGAAGAGCACCCAGAACCTTTGTGAAGATTCTTGGAGCTGTAGCCAATCCGAATGGAAGAGCCACAAACTGGTAATGCCTGTCTAGGAAGGCAAACCTTAGGTACCGGTAATGATCTTTGTGAATCGGTATATGAAGGTAAGCATCTTTTAAATCTACAGTGGTCATGTACTGACCCTCTTGGATCATAGGTAAAATTGTCCGAATAGTCTCCATCTTGAACGATGGAACTCTTAGGAATTTGTTTAGGATCTTTAAGTCCAGGATTGGTCTGAAAGTTCCCTCTTTTTTGGGAACCACAAACAGATTTGAGTAAAACCCCTGTCCCTGTTCCGATCGTGGAACTGGATGGATTACTCCCATTAACAAGAGCTCTTGTACGCAGCGTAGAAACGCCTCTTTCTTTGTCTGGATTGTTGACAACCTTGACAGATGAAATCTCTCTCTTGGAGGAGAGTATTTGAAGTCCAGAAGGTATCCCTGAGATATTATCTCTAGTGCCCAAGGATCCTGGACATCTCTTGCCCAAGCCTGGGCGAAGAGAGAAAGTCTGCCCCCCACTAGATCCGATCCCGGATCGGGGGCCCTCAATTCATGCTGTTTTAGGGGCAGCAGCAGGTTTCCTGGTCTGCTTGCCCTTGTTCCAGGACTGGTTAGGTTTCCAGCCTTGCCTGTAGCGAGCAACAGCTCCTTCCTGTTTTGGTGCAGAGGAAGTTGATGCTGCTCCTGCTTTGAAATTACGAAAGGAACGAAAATTAGACTGTCTAGCCTTAGCTTTGGCTTTGTCCTGAGGCAGGGCATGGCCTTTACCTCCTGTAATGTGAGCGATAATCTCTTTCAACCCGGGCCCGAATAAGGTCTGCCCTTTGAAAGGTATATTAAGCAATTTAGACTTAGAAGTAACATCAGCTGACCAGGATTTTAGCCACAGCGCCCTGCGTGCCTGAATGGCGAATCCTGAATTCTTCGCCGTAAGTTTAGTAAGATGTACTACGGCCTCCGAAATGAATGAATTAGCTAGTTTAAGGACTCTAAGCCTGTCCGTAATGTCGTCCAGAGTAACTGAACTAATGTTCTCTTCCAGAGACTCAATCCAGAATGCCGCTGCAGCCGTGATCGGCGCAATGCATGCAAGGGGTTGCAATATAAAACCTTGTTGAACAAACATTTTCTTAAGGTAACCCTCTAACTTTTTATCCATTGGATCTGAAAAAGCACAGCTATCCTCCACCGGGATAGTGGTACGCTTAGCTAAAGTAGAAACTGCTCCCTCCACCTTAGGGATCGTTTGCCATAAGTCCCTTGTGGTGGCGTCTATTGGAAACATTTTTCTAAATATCGGAGGGGGTGAGAACGGCACACCGGGTCTATCCCACTCCTTAGTAACAATTTCAGTAAGTCTCTTAGGTATAGGAAAAACCTCAGTACTCGTCGGTACCGCAAAATATTTATCCAACCTACACATTTTCTCTGGTATTGCAACTGTGTTACAATCATTCAGAGCCG